>NC_088299.1:11992058-12131041 GCF_032854445.1 Liolophura sinensis | reverse complement strand
TGAAATGCGATAAATAGCGACTGAGTTTAGCGAGATGAATGTACAATCCCAGTGGATTGTGGTATAGATCGCATGCACTGACCACGGAACTGGCTGTGTTGTCAATTAAGCCGTCATTGCCAGATAGGCAACCGTCATCCTGAATTGTTGAGCCATATAAACGTTTAATTTATATCAACGTTTCTCCCTGTACCTTTCCGAAGCTAGAGAGCTTGGTAATTCATGTGGTAAAACAGTCCACGAAACGTCGTAGTGATGTGGCTCGGTTTTACTAGTTGAGGAATTAAATCGACCATTGGGAAGTTATTGCCCACTTTTTCACGTGTGCTGCACAGAGGTGCGCGTGATGTTTCTGCTAGAAGACAAGTGGTCTTCAACGAACGTACAATCCTTCACGAATTCCACCGACCTTTTATTCTCACCACAGTCCCACGATAACCCCAAATATTGAGTCGAAAATGAGATGACAGAGGTTCCATATATACTCTCATAAGATTTAGCTTAGAAACAATTAAGGGTCATTGTCGTGGTATAAAACAGCATAGAGTCATAAAAATGAATCATCAAAATTACTGCCATGTTATAAACAGTTCTCAGTTTCCGCCGTGTTACTGATTATTGATAGTGAAAAGTAGACAGCTATGTAATACCGTGTTATATGAAACATTATAGAACTGCTTTTATTTCTTCAGATAAACTATTATAAACTCATGCCTAGTAATAAAATCAAACTATCAAGGAAGCTTTTAAAAAAAAGTGTAAATAAAATCTAGTGCCATAAGGAAGTTACTCTATTTTCGTACAAATGGCTCTAGCTTCATATACCAGGTTGTACAAGTATCTTATAGCCTTTTTGTGTGCTTTACAAGTTTTGAAAAACCAACATTAAAGGGAATCTTGGAAACACATACAGTTATATATGTAGATGTCAAAACAATGTTATATACATATGACGCAGAAACTAAAACTCTATGGAATAGTCTGTATATAAAAAGTGTTTTCAAAATCATTCCGTCTATGCATGTATCTCGCTGATTAGACAGAGGTTTATTAGTAAGTAAGTATGTTTTGTAGCTATCGTAGGGTGGTGGCATCTACCACTCATGTACCAGATTTGTACTGCAAAATCATAAAGCAGAAATCGTTTCACACTTTTATGATGATATCCGTTAAAATCGGGATATTGTTATACACAATACACTCATATTTATCATTTTCTACCTTAAAACGGCAGAACAGAATATGCTTGACAGTGAATTGCCGAGACAGAACAAAATGGCGGCATTACCAAGACGACAGTTCTCATTTAGCTCAGTCGCTGAAGTTCTGCCAGTGCCTTAGGAAAGCATCTGATGCATGGATGATTTAGTGCAGAATGAGAGTGCGTGAAGACAAAAAAAAGACAAAAACAAAATCGTACGCTGATGATTACTCGGGTAGCTTACGATGGCTGCTTGGAATCTGGCGAGGAAGCGACGTTTGTGAGCCAATGAGCAACAGTGGATGTCTAACGCCTGATGATTGCCTTTGTGGCCATTAAAGTGAATTACGAGTCGGTCTCCTGTTACCGCTCCTCCAGTCTTCTCTTTACAACCCCCCCCCCCCCTCCCACACACACACACACTCCAGTCTTAAACCTTTCCACTTAGCGCGTCGGTCTGTATTAGGGATCAGGCCTTCAATTCCTCGTAACGTCATTTCCTTCGAACAATTGGGGAATAAAGTGTAAGTGATCTTTTACAGCAATTAACCGATTGGGCCTTCACAAATAAAACCATACGACACCGATCTTTGTGCCGGCAAGACAAAACCCCTCTCAAAGTCAACGGCCCAGCGATCTGGCATTTAAATGATATTTTGGTAACCAAGTGTAATTGACTGCTAAAGACCTGTTAGAATGATGCATTGGTAAAACCCAGCGAGCTTCCCTTTTTGCTCAGATCCACCAATGTTAATGAGATTCTGGCTCTAGGCTATGATCAAATAAGCCGTTCTCTCTCCATGTGGACTGGAGGTATCCTTAACGGCCCTTCCGCTCAAGAAAGTCTGGAACACTGAAAGAAGAAAAAAAATGCTTGAGTTATGCTACAATTTCGCCTGGAGAATAAAAACAGCGTCAGTGTATCTGGGGTTCGGGAAGGCCGAGCTAGTCATGCAGACCCGACCACTCTGGCTGTAATTAAGATGGATGGAACTATTAACCATAGTGTTCAATTTTTCATTCAGTCGGCGTTTTGTGTGGAATAATCGATGATATGCCGCAGTAGAGTGCCGTGTGCAAAGGTGTCCGCCATCTCCCTGTCTTCGTTATTCTAGCAATAAATGGATGATATATTAGTTATCAAGCACTTAGCATGCCATCATCCGCAGTAATGGATCTAGGAACGTGTTTGTGACGACGGCAATAACCACAAAAGATCATTTTAACTTCCTGCTGGAATTCATACATTTGATAAAATAATATATATTTCACTGCCGACCCAAGCAACATGTCATATGTTTATTTTCAACAATATATGGAGAACTTCAATCATGTTCAAAGTTCTGACAACATGATCTGTAAGAAAGCTTATGTATTTTTTACTCATAATCCAAGTATTGTAGCTTTGTATCACATTAGTATAGGCCATTATGTTGTAAAGTACACTTAACAAATCTGAGACGGATTTTGCACACGGTTAAGGCATGATTCTCCAGCAGTTATATAATATTCGCAAATGGAAGTTCGTTAAAAAACAATTCAAAATCATTCGTGTATTAGCGGTCAACCATGCAAAATGGACGTTCCAGATCACTAATCGCAAGGCCGATCCCCAAAACGACGTTTAACAGAAAGCACCAATAACTAAGACAGTGTGTAATGTGCGAAATTAAGAATGTACGTCAGGAATGTTCTAGTCAAATGAAAGAAATCAATCTTAAAATCGTGTACAGCGCAAGCTAGTTTATAAGTTGTTGATAATCAAAACATGTGTCAAATGAAGATGATATGCCGCAGTAGAGTGGAGTGTGCAAAAGCGTATGTATCTCGGGACGTTTTCATGTGACGATGGCAATAACCATAAAAGAGCGCCTTAACTACTGCTTAAATTCACACATTTGATGAAATCACACTGCCGAGCCAAACAATATGTCGAATGTTTTGTGTCAGACTTCCAGCTCATGCTCGTGAGAAGGTCTTGCAGCAACTTGTGGGTGCATTTCCCCCAGGCTCTGTCCTCTTTTCTCCCACCAGCCAAGCCGCCGTCACATGTGTGAAATATTCTGAAAACATCAATGAAATAAATTTTCATGTATACCAGGCACAATCAGTTATAATGAAGCATACAGATCACAAGCATTACCGATTCTAATGTATAGGTATCCAGGTAATTTTTTTAGCACTATCAATTTGGACTCGTAGGTTATAGGCGCCAACAGTTCGAATCTATACCTTCACACCAAGCAAGGCGTTCATCACAAACATTATGAACCATTTATTTATTTATCTGATTGGTGTTTTATGTTGTACTGAAGAATATTTCACTTATACGACGGCGCCCAGCACAGAAGTAGGTGGAAACCGAGCAGAGCACGGGGGAAAACCAAAACTATCAGCATGCGCAGGCTGCCGACAGACCTTTCCACGTAGGACTGGAGAGGAAGCCAGCATAGGCTGAATTTCAAGTATTTGGTACTCTGGGTTTATCACTGAGGTGTTCTATTAAGCGCCAACGATAACCTGCTAATTTTAACAGAAAGTCAGAAAACAGAAAATGTGTAAATAAAGTTTATAACGTAATTATCATCATAACTTTCGTCATTAAACTCAAAAAATTGATCTGTTAATTTTAACAGAAGGTCTGTTGCCTGAATGATGCTTGAATATATTCTGTTTTTATAACATAATACTGTGTCACATTCAGCATAATATCCCGTTGGTCTAATACAATGTTTATGTTGAATGAATACGATATGACTGGTTTATTTAACAGAATAATCTACTGCAATAACAAAATACCTTCTAGCATCATTCGGGCAACAGGCTTTCTGTTCAATTTAACGCATCAATTTTTGGGAATCTTATTCGTCTTCTCTCAAAGGTACACAGCTTTATTTTATAGCCGCTATTTGGACGTCTTTGAAAATCACACGTCGGAAATTGGAACCTAGACTAGAGCCGGTTATCGAAGAAAAAATCATCCATCAGTTTGTTCCAACAGCGTCATCATCATGTGGGAACTGTGTTGATGGCCACCCCAGCAACTCGCATGGTTCATGATCTAAAGGGAGGCCCTTCCTGGACGAGACGTGAAAACGTGCCTTTATGGCGACTACCAATCTTCCAGTGGTCGCCCAAAAAATCAGACAAGTTTTTTTTTCTTTCTTGGATCAGCCGCCTCTCTATAGGGTGTACTGATTTGATTATGATTTCGTAGTAGGACATCTTGTGCGTGTGTGATATTGCACATGGTTGAGTTTAGTCGGGTTTGTACCAGCTACTCGATTCCATGCCCTGAGACACTTTGCTCCCTTGTGTTACGCTCACAAAATGATTTAGGTAGTGTGATGTTGAAGTTCACTGAAGGGGTATGGGGCGGGGATGGGGGATGGGGGTGGATGGGTGGTAATCTGTTGATGGCACGGGCGCTGATGAGAAGTTGTGAGTGAGCGATGGTGAATATCTGTATACACGACTCCTCCCCCCATCTCCGCTCCATCCCCACCACTCCCCCTGAGGCTAGTCCGTCTTCAGACTGTCTACCCAGAAAAGCACCTAATCGATATAGATTGCGGTCGTTTGTCTACAGGACGTAAGGCCAGACTGCCTTGAGACAGCCATGCCGCATTAGACTCTAGGCCAGAGAACATAACGCACACGTCATCATTAACATTTATTACAGCGGCATTACCACCCAGCCCCTCGACAGAGAACTGTTACACGCAGATCGAGTTTAGGACTGAGGTTTTCGGTCTTGTGTTTGATCGGCCTACAAATTGGCTTAGCCGGAGGAACACGTTCACGACTAACAAGATGGCGTCGAATCCTGATCACCTCGTATAGCTTTCTGCCAACGCCAATAAGGCAAGGCTTTTGCTCACTCGTGACCTGGATGCCCGAATTCCCTGGTGTCCGGGGTGTCTAGACGGTCAGGTGGTGCAAAGAGACATTATATAGACAAGATCTGATGACAATGAAACCTGTTTTATAACAGAGGCCAGACGAAACAGGCGCTTCGCAACGTGACTTGCTAAGAGGGATTTCCAAGGTGTTTTCTTGCAAGATTTTGTAAGAAGATGAAGTGGTTAGCCCTGTTTATGTACGAAAGATAAGATATTTCCATTGATGCAATACAACGATTTGAAGGTTAATGGCGTACACAAAAAACGGATTCAATTATTTCCATCAGTATCGAACAAAAAATAAGTTGGCGCTATACACAATTCTTGAGCTCTCTCCAGTCGTAAAGTATAGCATATCGACTAATGGCGTTTCCGTACCAGTCAACATCTCACGTTTTTGACGTCTCACGTTTTTTAATTAAAAATCACGTTCTCACTGTCAATGTATTCAATTTCAAGTTTTTGCCAGTAAAAACTCCCACATCTCACTCCACCATCAACAACAACCAGGAATTTGCCCTGGACTAGAGCTGTTTGATTTTCTCACTTCTTTGGTTCTGTCTGGGTTGTTGAACCGTGTGGCACTATAGGCTACACCACGGAATATACAGGACATTTTATGACTCCATCAAATCCATGGCCTTTTGGGTCGGGTTTCAATACCGGTTCGTACCCCCGCTCACTAATTTTTGGGGCCTTTCTGACAATAAGCAGTCGGCGAATAACGTTCGTTGAAGATCGCTTAAATAATTTAAAACTATTATCATATGCATGTATGTATGTAATGTTCGTCACTAACTTTCCAAAAGTCGGTGGTTTACGCCTGGGACTCCGTTTTCCTTCCAATCAATGTGCTTTTACAAAGTAGATTTCATGTTGGATGATGTATATGAGGACTCAGTTGACACCTGTTTTGGAAAGAACTTATCGTGAAACAGTGTACGGCTTACCACTGATTTCCGGTATGGCTATATGATACTCCCGCCAGCTCGGTAAAAACACAGGAGTCGAAAGAACTGCCTGGGGTGTTTTTTCTTATCTTCAGAATAGCTGAAATAATTACCTTTCACTAAATATCAGTATCGTCTGTCCACGTATTACTGTTCAAAATCGGTAACAAAGTTTCCAAAATTTATAACTTGAAATCATTTTAGCACTACAAAAAGCATGTGTAGGAGTCAGGCAGTAATTTGAGTAATTGGTAAATCTGTAAAACTTGAATACATTAAAAAAATTTACAAAATTATTTCCATACGTGGAACGGTTTACCAGCAACCTGCGGATGGTCGTGTGTTTCCCTCGGGCTCTTTCCGGTTTCCTCATACCATAATGCTGGCCTTCGTGGTGTAAGTGAAATATTCCTTAGTGCGGCGTAAAACAACAACCAAATAAATAAATAAAATACAAATTATATCGCTTTTTCCAAATGTCACAATCATCAGAATCAGGACTTCTCAGCTACTTTCAGGTAAACTGCCTGTGAACTGGTGTTTCTTGTTGGATGGGCGATGATTGGCCTTTGTCTACAAGGAGCAGTGCACTTCGAACATGTAGGAGGTGTACGTGATGATAATTTTGTGAGTGCCATCTTCGTGGGTTTGTAATCTGCTATTGACAAAGGTGTCTGAAAATGACCTTCTGTAGTGGAGGGTGTACGTGCTATGTTCCATGTTGCTACAAACACCAAGAGTTTCGAGTTCGAACGTTTTTATCGGTAAAATGACAAAGACCTGTTCTGTGCAATGGAACCTGTCAAAAGTGAGAGGCAACTACGTTTGATCAAATTTACTTTGGCCTTCCGAAAAAAGTTCCACTAAAAGCTACGAACGATGGGGGGAAATGGAGAAGGTGGAAGTTTGTAAACTTAAGAAGTTGCTGACATCATTTGTAGGCTAAACCCCCGTAAACACGTAGTAGACAAATGGTCAGTAAATTTATGTTGACAAGTTATACGACACAGCCTGATTTTTTCTTTTACCTTTGGCGACAAAACTCTACTTGGCGTCTCCAAACTCTAAACTCCAAGATCTGTAAGATATCTAAAAATAAATAGAAGGGCGTATAGGTCACACATGCGCAATTCTAGCAGTTAGGACGACGATTTGCTTCCGAATTGAGGAGTTTCGAGTTTGGACTCTTTTATCGTTGAAGGTAGATAAAGTCTAACTGTATCATGTGACCTGTCAAATTGTGAGGCAACTATTTTTGATCACCTTAACTATAACACGAGCGTCTGAAAAAAGTGTCATAAAATAATTTTGTGGACTAATGAAAGAGAAAACTTGAGAAACTGAACGTTTGTGACCTTGAGAAGTTTTTAAAGGAAAGAGGTGTCATTTGTGCCTCTGGAAAAGGGCAAGACACGTGATCAGTAAGTCGATTTCAACAAAGGTTGCCACAGTACGGCTGTTTTTACCTTTGACAGCAAAAGACTACCAACTGGAAAGTCTCATACTGCAGACATTATAGCTTGTGATACACAATTCAGATATATATCAGATATTTGTCTTTTTTGGAACTGAACAGTTTTCCCCGGGTTTTAAGCATGCCTACCTCACCAAAGTTATCTTGAGACGGTGCGAGGATGGAGATTATTTTGTAGGTGTGTATGTGTGTGTGTGTGGGGGGGGGGGGGTCCTCAGTGGCAGAACAGGTTAGCACGCCAGAGCGGCGCAATGCCTCAGGAGCCTCTCACCATTGTGATCGCTGTGAGTCCAGCTCATGCTGACTTCATCTCCGGCCGTACGTGGGAAGGTCTGCCTGTAACCTGGGATGGTTTTGGGTTTCCCTTGGGCCTTGCCTGGTTTCCTCCCACCATAATGCTGGCCGCTGTCGTATAAGTGAAATATTCTTGAGCACGGCGTCAACACCAATCAAATAAATAAATAAATATTTCCTGGTTATAAAATGCTGATTTTTAACTTTGGCTCCATGCACAAATCCACTTAGGAACAGAATCCTATGAGAGCATTCAAGAGGTGGTGCAAATTGTCTCGCATTTATTGAAGTACTTTCAGCTTTAGAGTGTACTGCCGCGGTGTGTTTTAGCATCTCTATAAGCTTTTCTTCTATTTGGGTATGTAAAGCCGCCTAGAGAATCGTTATTGTGAAGCACAGCACTTAGTTTATAAAATACTGGTTAAACTATGCGGTTTTATGATAAAATTTTAGTGTTGTCTGTTGGCACTCTTTAGCTGCATGACACAAAGTGGTCGCATTTCCAGTGAATTGGCCAGAACATGATTTTAAAAAATGCTTGTTGCGGGTAACGTGACCAAGTCCCTAAATTCGGGCCGACTCTTTTTTTTTTTCAGGAAATGTGAGAATTTTTTTGTTCTGAAGACAAACATTGCCGAACACAAACCACTTCACTCTTCTGACTAACCCAAATTAGGTTAAGTATTATCAGAAGTTCATTATCTAGAAGTATTCAACTTCCCTATAACTGTCTCCAAGGCACTTCACACTTTTCTCCCATCTGTACTACATTATGTGACGTATCTGCGCAGCCATATATTTGTCTTTCTATATAGCAGCTAAAGTTTGAGAAACGGCTGATGCATGGTGGTTCCAAACGCGGTTGCGTTAAAAAAAAAACATTTCGACAACGGAGAGTTTTGTATGTGGACAACAATGTCTTTGATAGTTATTGTTTAAGACATTCTTGGAAATATAAAAATAGTCGATGGCTTTACAACTGCATACCAACAATGATTATCGAAATCGTAGTTTTTAAATGCGGAGTTTCGGTTTCGAGGATTTTCCAATTCTTGTAGCAGCCGTTTACAATTAGATTTCTCATGATTCGGTTCACATCTTCCACCCAAGATATTGGCATACTTCTCCGCCACGTGGCGCGAACTTCTACAAATAACGTAACGTGTACTGAGTGATGGACCCCAAAGGAAAGTTGCATACTTTTAGTTAACGGATTTTTGGTAATTCAATTCACCCACTACCTTACAGCACATTCATCTTCACACCATGAATGTAGGCCCTAAACATCTAACAATGGCATGTTTTAAAACCTAATGTTTTGCAGCCGACAGTCACAGATCCGTTGGACCCATTGTTTAATACCACTAGTCAGTGTGACTCAGTGTTGCACGGTACGCCCGTCCATCGTTACATCAGTTGACCCTCCTTCATGCGGTTTATAACTGATTTTCGCTAAAGGAATAAATCAACTCGTTCTCTACAACCTGTTGGGTTATATCCCTTTGAGTCGCTTTATAATGACAAAAACAAGCTAAACATGAAGAAAAAATGAAAAATCGGTTATTTTCTTGTAGTGTGGCTTCCACTCAGAATGCACATTTACACTGTTTAAAATGGCAGACATTTTATCTTTCTTGCTTGTTTCCATGTCATGGCTTCCGGCCCTTTCTCCGATCGAATGCTTCCTGCATAAATCATAAGAAATGTCAATTTCTTGCAGTGGTATTGAGTAATATATACTGTGTCTTATATGCATGAAAACCTGTGTTTGAAACCGTTGCTAGGAAACTATATTGCACCGGTACTCTACAACCTGTTGGGTTACATCATTGCAAGTCGCTTTATAATAACAAAAACATGCTAAACCTGAGGTACATTGTGTTGACAAATCCACCTGCGTATACAACCTACATTACCAATAAATGTTACAAAAGGCGACAATCAGCCCATTCCCAAGTGGTTTATAGTTCATGTCTTTACATATGTATTTTGTCGCCCTGCTGTCTTGGTGACCATACAAACACTTAGCTTTGACCCATAAAACGATACTTTTGGAGAAATTGTATGCATTATGAATCTATATACCATTTCAACCATATTTTAGGGCTTCGTTCCCTTGTTTTAGTCATGTGTGAGGTGCAATACAAAACTGGAACATTTCCAGTCTCCTACATAAGATATTCTTGTCATAAATCGGTATTCAATTATTTATCCCATGGAAGCTTATTCGTGTTATAGTAAAAACAAATTTAAGGTGAAAAGTCGAAATGTCGACGTCCTCTGTCTAACCTCATTTCTTTTATCAATTTTATGCTTTATTTCTAAAAACTTATTTTGACTTTATTGCTTGAGAACATCATTTCTTAAGCTGTAAATATATGCCTTGCGTATGGACAAACTATCATATCAAAAATGAATAGGATGCTATTTTATTATCTGGACTGAGAATAAGCCAAGTATATACGTGACGTGGTTGAGCACATGGTTCGATCACCATGTTCTGTCCGAATAGGTTTGAGAAGAAAGTCGATATTTTGAAGAAGAAAAGAGACTTTTACATGTACCAAAATTTTATAATCAGTATATCTCAAAGTATTCTTGAGGTACAAAAAGCGTCCTCTTACTCGACAATACTGATAAAATTCATCATATCTAGCGTTAATTAGACTGGTCTTGAGCTAAAAACTTACGAACTGGCATTTAGTGAAAGGTTGTCATGAGGAAAACATAAAATACTTTGAAGTTTAAGCTTTATACTCAACCGTGACCGGTATAAGTGATCCAGGGAAGGACTAATTTACTCTAAAAATTACCAAGTTGACAAGTTCTAAGGTTGATTTATGCATGGAGTTGAACCCTAAAAATCTTATAACTCAATGGTCTCATGATATCTTCTGGCAAAAATCATTCTCGTACTCGACGTGGTCGGCATATCTCATATTTAGCCTTAATTACACCCTTCTTTAAGTAGCTTAGTTGGTATTGGTGACAACCTTTAGAATCGAGCCTTAGTGAGAAGGTTGCCAGAGCGAACACATAAAATAAGTTTAATCTTTGCACTCAGCTGTGACAGACACACTTATTTGGGAGAAAATTTAGCTCAAATATTGACCTTTGACCCGTTCTTAAGTCTCGTGCGTGGTGGTGGGACTTAATAATTACCATTTTATAATCATCATATCCACAGATATGTTTTGATAAAAGAAAACCTCTTGTATGCTATACGGCCTCTAAAAGTCCTAATCAGCGTTCATTAAACCCTTGTTCTTAAATAAGTTGACTAAAATTGTCAAAACGCTTGCTTTTCATGCAGGGTAAATAAATGTTAAGGCTTATATACTTGACAAAATTTCAAATTCAAGTCCCAGACGGATGGGCATGCGCTCTGCCAGTGAAACACCTTGATGCACCCCATGCGGCCAAAACTATAAACAAACTATAATTACCCTACCCAAGAGCATTCATACATTGATCACTGTCTCCAGATGACGAGCATGCACGTAACGACCAACCTGAATTTCTGTTCAAGCAGCAAAATAAAACGGTCAATACTCCTCTAATAGCAATGAACTGATTTTGCTGTAGATCTGCAAAATGCGAGAAATGTGTTTATTAACGATGATATAGCTGCAGTCCCCGCGAAGTGCTTCGATGTCAAGATACACGAAATGGATCCGAAATTAAATTATTGCCGAATTTACGAGCCAGCTGCATTGTTATAAAATGTCAACAAAAGGCAGATATTTTATCTTTCTTGCTTGGTTCCACGTCATGGAAGCAAGCATGAAAGACCCTTTCTCCGATCGAACGCTTTTTGCATAAATCATAAGAAATGTCAATTTATTGCAGTGGTATTGAGTAATATATACTGTGTCGTACATGCATGAAAACCAGTGTTCAGAACCGTTGCTAGGAAACTTTATTGCATCGGTTCGGCATTTCACATTGATAGAAAGGTCATTGGTACCATAACAATGTCTCGATCCGCTCCGTTGTCATCCCCAGCCATGCGTAATTTGTATTACGATGGCACCGTGTATGGATTACCATGTTTATACAACGCACACTCAATATTTATTTGATGTATTTATTTCATTCTTGTTCAACTGACGACAACAGTAAAAGGTAAAGACTATAATTTATACTGAATTCGTATTTGTTGTGTCAAATTTGTCTTTATATTCTATAATTAGTTACACATGTACATCTATACGTACACGATTGCATACATTTTTTTGGCTTTTTTGATGTGTTTTACTTACACTGAGGCTTGGAGATTTGTCCATAATTTGTTAGTAAATATGTCACAGATTTAAACACGCACAGAAAAGCATTTCTTGGTCGTAATCACTGGCGTAGGTTAGTAAATTCACTTGTCTGGTAATCGAACAACGCGCGCTTGTCTTATTAACCTATCTTCATCAAATGGCGTTTTCAGAGGATTTGTCTGGTAATCGACCGACCTAGCTAAGTCAAAACGAGTAGACAAGATTAGTCAATGTGACTCACTTATCCTAGTTTGTTTCATGCAGCTCCATCCCATAATATATCTTTCTTAGTCCACGTAACGAACCTAAGTCAGATCGACTCATGCAGGTTCATCTGCAAGGTAATCGATCTGCACAAGCCAGGCGAATTGACTAGCCAACTTTGGTCAATGTGACTCGTATGTCCTAGTCCATTTCATGCAGTTCCATCCCATAATATCTATTTTTTTTAGTCAAGTTGACGAATATATGGTGGTCAAATTGACTCATCCGGGTTCATCTGCAAGGCAATCCTGTTCTAAACCACAACATTAGCATGTCATTCAACTGCCTAATACCAGAAAATAAAGATTTGTACTTACATGTAAGTATAAAATAGCTTTGTGGAATCGGCCCAAGATCCCCTAGATTATGACAGCCTTATAACACTAAAAAATTTGATGTTTGGTTAAGAAAACCAAAATCGAGTAGCAGACCACCTTAAATCAAATGTTTTTTTCAGCAACGAGTTTGCAATTTTACTTGGACAAATACACATTAACCTGTTTCAAAATCTTTAACACCTGAGCGGGTGGTTTGGAACAATCCTGAATATTCAAAAAAACCTTTTGAATAAAGGTCAGTGTCTTACATATTTCTTTGGGATAAGACAAGTTGAAAACGTAATACGCTGCCATCACTATAGCAAAAGCATCAAAAACTGTCACCAAGTCTGCAAAGATGCTGACGCCATCAACAAAGACTTCAAATGCACAGTCATCGTTTGGAATCCGCAGATCATCAGTGTACGTAAAGGCTGCATGCTTTGGAGGGTCAACCATCTATACAAAAGCCATGAAGACAACATGAATATATTTGTCATGCATGTTGTCGAAAAATTACACATTTTTAAATATTAAAAACTTTACTGCAGCTTAAGACTAAAGTTCGGATGCAGTTTAAACGTGAATAGAAGTAGGCTTTGCTGTATTTCCACATTTGTTAATAGTATTTACATTTGAAAGTTTAACTACCAAAAAAAAAATCACATTTTTCAAATATTAGTAAATTATGTTTTAGCCTAAGTTATACATCAGTGATTGACTGAAAATGAAATTTTTATACATTACATTTGTATGGTCATGTCAGAGGTCTCGTGATTTTCTTCATCTCACTTGCTGTACCTCTCAGAAGACTTATATATTAGGCTACTTTAACCAAACTGCCGATGAAGGGGAGGTAACTGGCAGTAAGCGTCAATATTTTGGTCAGTTTTTCAGAAGGCGGTAGCCAATTATTTGTGGCAGCCTTCAACTTATAGAGATGTATTCAGGGCATTTTTGTCCCAGTTCAAGCTAAAAAAAACCACCTGTACTAACTGGTATTCAAGAGTTACAAATAATTTTTTACTACCTTCCTTTCTTCAATCGCACACAGTGGAAAACTTCTCTCCCATGATATGAGGGGTAAGTAGTAGAACACCATCAGCCTTGATGCCTTAAAAATGTATGCAAAGAATTCCATTTTAATAGTTTTAAAGAAGTTATCAGTGCAGTAACTGAAACATACATGTTGAATTGTGATCATGATGATATGGTGATACATACATTCTTTTAGTTATCTGATGCAGTGTGTACAGCGTACCATTGCTAACAGGGACATATCTAGAGATTTTTTTGGGGGGGGGGGGCACCGTTTTTGTCATTATTTCGGCACATTTCATGAATAAACCCAACAAATGCATCTATTAAACAAGTTTTACCTCATTTTAATGCACCATTACGCTATTTAAAATGTATATCTGTCACAAATAAAGCAAAACAATCAATTTATGTCATGAATTTCCATTTTTGTTCAGAATATTTCTGAAATAAGAATTTAGGCCCCAAATATGTCCCTGGCTAACAATTTTTTTTTATTCTTGTGCATAAATAGAGTTGAATTAAAATGTTCATACTGCACAATTTTCACCCAAAATAAACATCCAACTCATTGATATTTAAGGCAAGTCTTACCTCTCCTAACATCGTCGTCTCTGGCATCAGAAATTGCTGAGATAATCTATGTCTTGAGGGGAAACTTGGCAGATTCATGAAGAATAGCGTCAGCATACTCGGCTTATCTCTGACTTCAGCAACACCTTTATTTTCCACTCTGTGAGTCGGTCAAACTCGCAAGGTATCTGCAGAAGACAATTCACGAAGTTATTAACATGTACATGTATTTTAGAAAACCCTGGAATCAGTGTGTACCTAATGAGATTCAAGCATTCCAAGTTCTAGTGTAAGTTGAGACTGCATGTCATGACAAAATGAATTAACCAGAGTGCAGCGATTAATCTCAGAGCCAGAATGATATTTCAATGTGTTACTTAGAGCTGGACAGGTATGGATAGGCTCACCAGCAAACTGTCTTCCATGGCAGAGAGCAGCTGATCAAACTTGTATAACAATATTTTTGATTGATTGACCGACTGATTGATTGATTAGTGTTTAACACTGTATCAGAATAATGTTTATGAGCCAACTCAGTTAAGGCCAGTGATAATTCCTTCTCATTAACAGAACTGACAGCAGCAAATGAAAGATTTACATGCATTTATTTTATCACCGTCGCAAGATTATTTCACTTATATGACAGCTTGTCAGTTTCATGGGTGGAGGAAATTGGAGTACCTGCGGTAAACCACCGACCTTTGGCGAGTTTACTGACAACTCTCCTTTTTCCGAAATCAAGCACTGGACCGAAGAGTGTACGTGTCACATATGTGGATGGCAGTGATTTACGGCAAAAGCGTCATCAAACATTTACCACCAAGTTACGGTTTACTGGGACATCGTGGGAGTCTTACAAGTTCAAGCAACTGAAGGCATGTGCCTTAAGCCACCCGGCCACGTCCCGCACCCGCAAATGAAAGAATGGTCATCATACAATAGAAAAAGCTGTAATGACCATACAAAACAACATGCATGATTATTAAATATATTTTTTGAAATATATCTAGCACACACCAGATTTCTCGTAAACAAACAAGGATAAGCCTCTTTAATGACACCAGCTGAAGCCATCTCAAGTATCAGTCTCCTTCTGTCTGTGCGGGTCTTATCCATCAAAAGGTTTATTCTTGATGAGTTGGGTGTTGCTTTCTTTGCTTCCCCATTCATCTAATCAATATGACTTGCTATTGCATCATCATCCTCCTCAACTGGGTGTGAAGGAGAAAAATTTGCCACCCCACCCTGGTTCTTCTTGGACCCAAGGGCTTTTCCTGTTGCTGTCAAGGTGCCCGAATCATTTTTCTTCTTTTTCGATACGCTTTCTACAAGTTTGAACTTTGTAGGCAATTGCAGTCTTCCACAGGCTCTACAAAGAATTGAATATTTCCCATGTTCAGTAGTTCAGTTAATACATGGAGTTTAAAAAATAAATAACCTTTGCCAAGGAATTACAATGTGTGAATGTATGTAATCTTAACGGAAACAAGGGTCAGAATTGTTTATATTGAAACAAAACATTATTGAGAGATTTGTTTTTATTCATGAGATCGGATTTATATTTTTTCTAGTAAAAATAACATCACAGAATTCTTTGTAACTTTATTTTCTTAGCATAAGACCATTTTATAGCTGACTAGCTCACATAGACTTTGCAGACTCGATCTCCAGGATGAGACCGCGGTTCTCCTTGTATAGGTCAACTACACGGTCCCTCTACACAGTAAATGTTCCAATTTAACAACCTATACTTGTTTCACATAGTTTTCAGTCTATAGTGACTGGTAACAGTTTGGTGTCAAATTAACACACTTGTTGCGCTTGACAAAACACAACACATGTACAGGCTGTAATTTTTCAAAAATAGGCGTGAAGGAATCATCGTTCACATAAAAACGGGACCTACATAACCGATAACCATGATGGGTTGGCGCGAACGGTGGGTATCGTACGTGTGAGAGGTCACGTCAAAATGTGTATGTATATTTCTTATTCACGGTCGGACACAGTCGGACTTTTATGGCGTTAAACAGATCTTAAATTAAGTGATTTAAAGGGCAAAGTTAAGGAATTTATTTTAAAAAAGTATAGAACAAAAACTGCAAACAAAACGGTGCAAAACGATAGGGGCAAATGCATGTTACATACCGACAATTGTGGGTAGTAGCTTACGTCAATTTATGTGCTAAAATTTACCTAAGTCGTATGTACCTCAGTACGAGTAGCCCTCCATACTACACATCAAATGCAATGTCCTTACGGAGGACACAGGACTGGGGTAACCTCGCTCTGAGTCCACGAGTGTATGTCCAAAATCTGACTTCGGCAGCCATTTGGCCGAGCATCTTATTGTTTACCTACGTGAACAATGATCGTTTGGGTGAACAATGATTTTGTGTAACCTCAACGTATCCTGAACGACCATTCACGCCAAAAATTACAGCCTACATGTACTTAACTTTTATCTTTTCTCAGCCTTTATGGCATTGTAAATGCACTTACTATTGCATCTGCAGTGGCAAGGCCTTTGCTCAAACACAGGAATTTTCTTATAAGAGCCCGTGCCATCTCACTATACTGACCACTGGTTAGCTGCAACACAAACATATGATTGATTTTTTTTATCTATCGCCAGGGTACATATCTTCGGAACTCAAGGTACCTACACACCCTTTCACTTTGTCGGTCCCTTGAGAAATTTTGCTGGTCAGGCTGGCTGGATGCACAAACAGAATGGTTGCGTCCAATCAAATCACAGCAATGCTTTAAGCTGAAGGCACATCTCAGCTGGGCCACGGTTGATTGAGCCGTCGACTACCCAGTCCTGAATAAAGTTCACGCTGTCCCATGTCTCTTAGATGTTCAATGCTCGTTACGGCAAAAACGCTTGACCCGATGGAAACGTGGCTTGCCTTGCTGTTAAGACAAAGCCGGAGTCCAACTGGGTCCCGCTGATTTGGTAACATACTCTGATCCATTTGAAGAGTGCAAGTGACATGTATCTCCTTCTTAATTAAACTTCATGCATGCACTGACGCTTCACATGTTATACCACAAAATGCCGTTAGGGGGCGCTTGCTAACTCAGCCTGTTTCGCTGATGAAATCTCCCAAGGTACCTCACATAGCAACACAGTGCTTTGTGGTTCCGAAGATGCAGGGGACGTCAAGGGGTAAAAGTGACATTACCAACTCCTCATATCCGGAGAGCCAACTTGACCTGTCACAGCTAAGGCTGCTGATAACTAATTCTTTGTTCCTGATGACCTTTGCCTCAAAAACACGAATGCCACAATTCATGCGATAATTATTCATATTCTATTAACATTTTAAATTCAAAATTTAAAGATATTAAGCAAAAATTTGGTATTAATGAGTGCGGACATCAGGCATGTATTTAATTTATTTGCACGAGTGAGGGTAATGAGAAACAAACTATTAATTATAAATTCCAGTGGCCACTCCTTCAGTTTTGCTGCTGTGGGTTCACGACTAAAAGTAAAAACAAAATTAAAGTAAATTGTTGCAGATAAATATCCATAAAAGGGCATGTACTTAGAGTCTGGCTTGTAGCCACGGGTTTTGGGGGCCAACATACTGCCCAGCCCAAGGTGTTCTAAATTTCGTCCGGATATATTTTTTTATGTGCTTGGCAGATAAAGTCTTATTTAGTTTTAATATGTAAGATACTGATTTCTTTGAAAGCCCTCATTTACACACATGTAAAGGCCAAGTAAATTTTAAAAACAAACCCAGTATCACAATCTCCCATATTACCAATACTGAAATAGTAATTTAACATTTCTGTAACTAAGCTGACATAAAAGTTTTGGTACAAACAGAGTTGACAGGTTAAGACATTTCACAGAAAAAAAAATCGTTCTGTTTTGATACTCAGGCTGTTTGAGGATTACTTTCATGTTTTTCTCAACAATCTCTCGGAAAGTCTGGCATCAGAATAGTCTAGCTTATTTGCAATTAGTATTGACTCACGTTGCGTGTGGTTCCAGCGGAGGTTCTTTGTTGGTTGACTCTTCCTGGGATGTGGTGGAGTGCACAGGTAACTGGACAGAGGAGTCTTCCACTACGACAATCGTAGCCTGGCCTTGTTTGGTAAGCTTTTCAGAGAAGCATTACTCCAATCTTCAAAATCTGGATCCCACATTTGAATGGTGAATGTTGGACTATCGTTTATTCGAAATGTCTTGAAAACTGTCTTTGGTAAGTCTTCTTTATTTTCCACATGAAAGATATCTTTTTGGCTTTTACTGAGAGTTACGTGGTACCGAAATGACATATTGAAGCTACAGAAAAAATAAAAAATGCTGCTTACCGAAATCCCCTTGCATTGCAAATGTTTATAAATAACGACATATGTAGTATGAAATTTATGCAAAGAAATCAGATCCAGTGTCCAAATAAAAAAAAAACAAAAACAAAAAAAAACTACGACAGTCGTAAGCAGAGTTATCGCACTTAGGAAAATTCATCTAAATGCTGCACGCAGTGAAGATCTAAGAGAGCCTCTGGGTTGCAATTAATGGGGGGAAAAAACTTTTAAACTTGGGGTTCTCATATTATGGACAATTTTAGAAAATTTCAAATGAGGGTTTTAGAAAGATTTTGGACTTCAATAAATACCCTCACACCCTACCACTTCCACCTCGACCCCCCAAAAAATATTGATAAATGTTGTTGCTACAAAGCAGCTTTGGCAGCAGAAAGAACACTGGCAATGCCTGACAAACTGCAATAAATCTATTCTTTTTTTTTCTTTTTTTCCCCTGTCATGGATTTAACAGTGACTGATTGTGTCAACAAGAAATTTGAGAACAACCATCAATTTGCCTGACATTTCGCACATGCCCAGTTAATGATATAAGAGTAGCTTTCTTGGAGATTTCACTCTATATTCTCGCGTTTCACACACATGATACGCATGGTGATGTGGGGAAAATTCTTCTGCGCAAGGTTTCCTCACCAGAAGTTGGCCATCCCCAGCTATCACGAAACAGTTTTCAATCTTTCCAAATTGGTAGCAATCATTTTCAAAATCAATTACCACACAACATCCTGCTTGATATGCTACACCATCCACTTTGAGTGAGGTTGCCTGGAGTATGTTTACATTCTCTCCAACCACTCCCAAAAGGACATTCTGTATCACTGATATCATAAGACGAATAGGGAACAGAGAGGCATTTGTTGTTTCCAGTGACTCATCATCAAGGAACTTTGGATTTGCCAAGTGTATTGTTTGAAGAAACTAGTGTCTTCGAGCCGTTGTCTTGCGAACATTTCTGTGGTTTTTTGACCTGTTCATTACTTCTTTGAAGTACAAATGTTTTCCATCAAATCTGAATGTCGAAAATGCACCAGTGGACCAAATCACAAGATCTAACTGGGGTAATGAATCAAATAGTGAGCTTTTGGTTTTACACTTGCCTCAGCGTTTAGAACAAAGTATGCCACCAAAAAGGTGGAAATGGGCATTCTACCGCACCACGTGACACTGTTGGTGCACACACAATATCAGTGATGTCCAAAAGTTGCATGTACAGTTCCCATAACTCATATTCCACTGAAACTAAGTGACCCAACATGACTGGAAAAGGCGCAACAAACACCAACATTGTGGTGCAGTTTGTTTGACATTTCAGATGACATTTTCATGGGACGACATGCCTTGTCACTTGCAGAGTAAGGATATGATTCTCTAGGGAAAAATAACCCTTTTCTACCCATGATTTGATGGAGAATGCAGAAAATCACTGCCAAAACCTTCAAATATATCGCGTGCTATATCTAATGGTATTCCCCAACATACATGGTAATACTGGTCGTTCAGTGGTGATCCAGACTGGATACAATAAATCGTTGCCAATGACGTGTCATTTTCTACAGTTACTACTGAAGCGTCATAAGACTGCTGGGAACGAAGATCAAATTCACTCTCGTTGAAAAATATTTGCATCATGGGCTTTGAAACATTAGAGAGTCTACATGTTCGATTAGCCACAAAACTCTCCATCATCCCACTTATTTCATGAGCAGAGAGGTTGTCTGCGGCCACCACTGATATGGTTCCATGTGATGTGAGTTGGCTGCCGTTTGGTAAATCTAACACAATGCCTTTAGGCACCAGAGTCTTAATGCCATAGATAAAACAGCGAAAAGCCACTGCCAGCCCATGCTTTTTTACTAGCGCTGTTCTAGCTGGCAAGGCCAGATGGATAACATATAATTTTGATCTATACTTCGATGGAAGATTCCCGAGTATGAAATACACAGCCATAATTTTGTACTGCTTAATTCCTCCCTAGTAAAACCTGGAAATCATGTTTGTTCAATGGGAATGTACCGTACAGTTTCAAGTTTACCATTTTCATCTTGACCAATCTTTTTCTCAACAGGCTCAATGAAGCCAGATTCTTTTTCAAAGAAAGTGTTTTGTCTCCGGTCAGTGGACAAGGAACGACAAGCCACATTAGCTCTATTGATCGACTGGAAGACATTGTCAAATCCTGTTAATGTTTTCAGTCCCACTTTGTTATCAACCCAAAACTTTTCAATGGTTGCTTTCATTTCTGACTCACACTGGGCAAGCAAATGTTCAAACTCCTTCGCAATTTCTTTGCATGCGCTGATGGGTACCTTTTTCAATTCTCTTAACCTCAAAAGAAATCTTGCAAAGTGCTTCAGAAAATCAAAGTTATGGCATGGTTCAGGTTCAGTACCAGCTGCTTCATGGGCGAGTTCCTCACGACGTCCAAGGTCCTCACGCATTGCAAAATGATGTGTATCATCAGATACAGTAACATCATGTGACTTGTCACTTTGATCAGCAAAGTATCATATTAGTAATGGGCTATTTAGAAATATCTCTTTACAAAAAATAGAAACCATGTTTGGACAGAATTTAAAAGCCAGTGGAAAAGATAGCTGGATGATTGTTTTGTTTTCTGGCCAAAGGAAGCCGGGCCGATTGATCTTCTCTTTGATAGCCTCAATAACCTTCATCCCCAAATATCCTTCAAAATTGAAGTAAATTCTAAGTCAATACCCCTTTTAGACATACTTGTTTTGAAAGAGGGGACTTCTATATCAACTGATATTTATCGAAAACCCACGGACACACGACTCTATCTTCATTTTAGTTCGAATCACACGCGTCATACTCGAGAAAATATCCCACATTCCCTTGCCAGAATAATCTGTACAACTGTAAACGTACAATCGAAACAAAATGAGAGATTAATAGAACTTAGATCATGTCTACGCAACAAGGGTTATCCGAGAGGATTGATTGACAAAGGAATTGGGGCGCTTAGAGTCAATCATTGACTGAACTGAGGAAGCCCTCATAGAAAAAACCTGATGAGAAGGTAATTCCGTTTGTTTCAACACATAATCCCAATAATAACAACATCTACCCAATCACTGTGAATATCTTACCAATTCTAAAAAGCAGTGACAGGATGAAAGATATTCTAGCCCAATCTAAGGTCATTAATAGCAAACGACAGGCTTCAAGCCTCAAAAAATGTTATCTCGCGCTCACTTTTCAGAAAAATCCGTGAATCCATCGGTTTCTGAATGCAATAAACCTAGATGTGGAGCATGCATACACATGTTAGAAGGATCGAACTCTCAATTTGAGAGGGAAGATTCTTTGTTTAATGTAAAATTTGACATGTGCTGCACTGTAAAAAAATGTTGTATATGCACTTGTTTGTATGGGGTGTGGCAAACAATATATTGGTCAGACCTCAGATCTCCGCGCTAGATTGATGCTGCATCGACAAAATATCAACAACGATGAATATTGTCATCTTCCAGTAAGTAGGCACATACGCTCATGCGTATTGTCATTGATTCCCTCGTTTAAAGCCTTTAAAGCCACCTTAGATGTAAAAGAAACTTTTAAATAAATACAACCCATGCCTCAAGGGTAGTCATCGGCCCTAATATCGTATCTCATAATATGATCATGTACCACGTGCTTGTATAATTTATGTTGATTAATTTTTTCAAACAAGTTCATTTTTATTACTCATTGTATATGTACAAATATTATATCACAGATTATCCGCAGGGTCATCCGTTCGATGCTAATAAAGACGCATCGTCACTAGTCGCCCTGCGGATAGACACTCTCAGGTACAGATTAATCTGTTGTTCGCTACCTAACAGCTTTATACATGTACGACCTTGTTCCCAGCAACACTTTATCCATGTATTATGCCATGTAACTAAACCACTGTCTGTTTTGACACGTAAGTAACATGTTCCTTAGTTACTGGTAACACATATCCTATATAAAGATTCATTTATTTATTTATTTATTTGATTGGTGTTTTACGCCGTACTCAAGAATATTTCACTTATACGATGACGGCCAGCATTATGGTGGGGGGAAAACCGGGCAGAGCCCGAGGGAAACCCACGACCATCCGCAGGTTGCTGACAGGCCTTCCCACATACGGCCGGAGAGGAAGCCAACATGAGCTGGTCTTGAACTCACAGCGACCGCATTGGTGAGAGGCTTCTGGGTCATTACGCTGCGCTGAGCCACCAACAGAGCCACGGAGGCCTCATCCAATATTAAGATCTCTGTGGACATTCATATTCATATTTCTTGAAAATAACACGAAGTTTGAAACTGCAGTTGGAATATAACAGAATGTAGAAAGTTAAACAGGGGTTTTATTATTTTTATTCCTATGTAAATTCTCTTCACCAGGGGATCTTTTTCCTCTATTTCTTCATATATATATATATATATATATATATATATATATATATATATATATATATATATATAAATATATATATATATATATACATATACATATACCAGTACACTTTAATACAAGGGAAACAACTTCTCATTAAAAATGAAGTGAACTCACGCCCTTGTATAGCGAATGAATGAATGCTTACAGTTTAACGCCGTACTTAGTAATATTTCAGTCATGTGACGACGGGGAGTCATTAGGTGTGTGTACATATACTATGTCTTCTTGGGGCAGAGCGAGTCCATGCCTCCACTGAAGTATGTACAGTGCCGAAGACACCAGACACAACACCTCACCTAGACAAATTGTACTGACACCAGGCCAACCAGCCCTGTATCCTTGCTCTAACCTCTCAGTGCTGAGCGCCAAGCGAGGCAACAGCAAGCACCATTTTAAAAGTCTTGACCTGACCCGGGTTAGATCTCGGGTCTCCTGATTTTGCCCTTGTATATTTTAATTCATTGGTGTTTTACGCCGTACTCAAGAATATTTCGCTTATACGACGGCGGCCAGCATTATGGTGGGAGGAAACCGGGCAGAGCCCGAGGGAAACCCAGCCAAGACCATCCGCAGGTTGCTTCCCACGTACGGCCGGAGAGGAAGCCAGCATGAGCTGGACTTGAACTCACAGCGACCGCATGGGTTAGAGGCTCCTGGGTCATTACGCTGCGCCAGCGTACTAACCACCTGAGCTTTCCCTTGAGAGATGTCATTGACATTGATGCATGCCATTGACATGTTTCTCAAAAATGATTTTCTTTTTTTGTCTTCTTATTTCTTATTTCAAGAAACTCTTGAAATATTAACAACTGTGCAAGAATGGCTTTGTAATTACCTAAAGGCCAACAGAAGAAAAGAAATCGGTGCAGTGATAGAATCAAACTGGGTGAATGATGTGCACATGAATCTTGAATCCTAATTAAGTTTTTTTATTTTTTTGTTAAATTCAAAACAGAATAGTGTCAAAGACACATATCTTCAAATTGATTTGAACAACATGCTTTTTCATCCACTGCGTCCCCCACCAATATTTGTTTAACTGCATGTATTTCCGTTCATTTCTGAAAGGTTGGCCAGTACGGTGTAATTAGGCTTTTGTTTGAAGCACACATAGGTCTATAGGTTATAGCTCACACGTACGCGGAAGGTACTGCACCACATTAGGCCTATATGGAAAACTGAAAAGCACTGTTTATACAAGCAGTGTCCATATTTGCAAGGGTTTCTCATATGTTTTTTTTAAAGAATTACATCATGTATGTGAAATGATAACTTGCGTAGCAAAGAAAGGCATTGCAGTGAAAAAGTCTCGCTGAAAACTTGGGGGGCCTAGGCCGGATAGTAAGAAAAAAAATCTCATGGCGTAAACCAGATATAGATATTGACAATAAAGAGCACTAGATGGTTTTGAACTCCAGAGGTTTGTGTTAAAAGCCTACACATACATTTACTTTCGGACAGGGCGCATCCTCGCTTTTTTAATGGACAGAGTATGAGCGAAAGCCACACTAGTCACTAGTGCCACATGTTACAGAGATTGTAGGCCCTGCTTGGAGATTGTATGAATTGGTCACGTGACTTCAGCTCCCCCTTATCATGTGACCAGTAAATATGGTTGACTGTCGTCCGATGGTGAGCGTATTCGTCTGTCGGGTCAAACACAAACAACGTGTCTTCTGCCAATGACGGATGTGAACTGCAGACGGTCACGATGAGTGTGTTTAAGAATATCAAAGGCACTATTCAGAGTGTTCAACAGGACATTTCAACCAGGTAGGAGAGACAGTTAGCTGAGCCGTGTGAACTGAAACTACTGTAAGAAAAGTTGCTGTGTCCGATGTTGCTAGATGTACACATGATGTCGTCTTGCCTGTGTGTGTCTCGAACCAGTACCGTACATCATGACATGATACATGTATCAGGCAGGAACTGATATGGCTTATGACATTACTTTGGATATAACACATAATTCATCCAGTTTACTTGTTAGAGTTGCAAAAATTTGATTACCATGCATATGTGGCAGTTCTAAAAACCTTCACTGCATGTGCGGTACTTCAAAAATGTGGTACGTGGGAAGGTCTTGCACCAACCTGCGGATTGTTTCCACATGTGTGTTCCACAATTAGTTACGAGATTAATCTATAAAATCAAATTGTTTCTATTGATGCCATAGCTAGCTATTTTCATGGCATATTTATTTTCAAATCCAATATTTAATGGTTTCCAGGTATCATTTTCATAAAAATACAATATTGATTTAGATATGAATAGATTTTTCCTTACAGCTGTGTTATTGTATAGCGGGTAGTGTAGATTGTTTTGATATCAGTGCACCATCTGACAAGTGGCAAGAAGGGAGGTACCAGCAACAAGCTGTTTCAGCCTCAGTATAGGCCCAGCTGGAGCCAGGTGTTGTCAGTGCCTATGAGTTTTATATGCAGAAGTATAACATGAACTGAAAGTACAATACTTCCCACAGTTTAGAACAATGGTTCCATTTCTGCAATATATATATGTGGTAATAACTTGCACTGGAAGGCAGGGCCTGGGAGGACTGAAGGGGGTAAACTATGGGGGAAGGAGTCAGTGATTGGATTGGGGGAGTGCGGTTACCTCTGAGATCAGTTGATCACGTTCCCAGGTTATAGCTTCCTTATTAACCTATTAACATATTTACGAAAGGGAAGCTGAGAAGAAGGAAACAGATCTAGGGAAAGGGTTGATATGTCTGTGAGTCATTGTAACAAACACTTCAAATTATTTGTGTACTTTAAAAGCCCTACCTAATTCAAATGTATTTTGGCTGCTGATATTTAATTGTTTGTTTTTTGATGACCCTTCTTCATATATGTTTATATATATATATATATGTATATGTAGCCAATATTTAAACATATTTGTTTTCTGATGTGGAAAAACTTGAAGATAAAATTTGTTTTTTTGCTGCAATAAACAACTGGTGTTACATTTATTTTTATATCATGAACTTCAGGTTCATAGTTTAATGTGTCATTTTTTATTAACCTAGATTGGTTCTAACTTCCAGGTAAAGTTTACAAAAAATAGTCTTTGGTGAATAGTAAATAATAGTATTTTAATACATGTTTTAAATACTGATGGTACTTCTTTATCTCTTCATTAGCATCAAGTCTTTAACGACCTCCACCAAAGAAAAAGATGTTGCAGTGAGAACGGCCAAAAGTCATGGTGTTAACTTGGATGCAGGGGCTGACTTGCTTCACAGGTATGTGTTCTGTGAGGTCTGTTTGATTGTGATTGGCTGCAGAAAAACTGTTAAAGGAATATAATGTATGATGGGAAAGTCAACTCCAGGAGTTGGTCAATATATTATTAAAAAATCACATATTGCTTGTTTTTCAAAAACAAGGTCTTTATGTGACCTTTATTAAGCCACATTTATCCTATTAAAACAAGGGCCATATGCAGACACACATGTTTCGATGCATATATTTTGGCCAGTTATATTATCACAATTTCATCCAGGTCTCAGAATTTGGTAGCATTTATTTCGTTTTTTTTGGGATTGTAAACATTGGCATATTTTTGGGCAAAAACATTTTTAATTCAGGTTACATGTATTAAGTTTTAGTTTGGTTCCTCAAAGAAACAAGTACTGGCTGTTGTTCATGTTGCTTTCGTTTCTTTTTGTTAAATGTCCTGCTGTAACTCTTCAACCTTTTCAACCACTAAAGCACTTTTTAAGTGGAATTTATGCATACAGTTATTATAAAAATGACTCTAAAAATTATTTGTTTGTGTCACTTACAATGCAAGCACTTTTCTAATTGGAATTTATACATACAAGTATAATGAAAATAACTCGAAAAAGTATTTGTTTGTGTCACTCATGATGCAAGCTTCATAATTAAAATGGTGCACATTATTTTTTTACAGACCATAGCTCTCTCAGATTGTTTCAGAATATTGGTTGCAGAGGCGGTCGAAAAGGTTGAAGAGTTAGGGTGTTCCATTCTGACATGCTTGGAAATTCAGGGGTTTCCTGATGGGATATTTGTCAGAAAATGTACATATCTGTATTGGACTGTATCTGTGTTCCTATTTTACACAGCACAATGGGCAGCCCATCAAAATAATCCCCAGAACACATAAATTAGACAGATCATATCAAGACTACGTACTAATTAAGTCTTTTGTTATTAGATGGAATTATTTTGTATGGCAATAGCATATGGACAAGAAGGTGCAGAAGTTTTTAAATTTTCAACTTAATGACCCAGACTATGACACAAAACAAGCCTTGTGCATCCATCTAGGGCACCCTACCCACATTTTTGCAAATTTCTGACAAAAACAGTTTTATATTAATTATTCACAATTGACTGTTTATGTTAATTACATTTCTTACCTGTTTAGTGGTATAAAATATGATATGATTGAAAAGCACAGGTGGGCTGCCCCACAATGACACATGTGGATTGTTTTGCATTATATTTTATACATCTACATGAGAAACAGAAAGAAATATGCACATTTTACTCCATGCCATTGTCTTAGAAGATAATTAGATTAATCTTAATGACTGATGGTTGTATATATGCTGCATATAGTCACTGTTTGGTAAGGATTACTTTGTGCTCTTTATTAGTGTTTTATCTTTACTATAAAGCAAGATATGGTCGAAAAGAAATTTACAGATATCTGACATGAGCGGAGCCTTAGCCAGAATTGTAGCAGAGATAAATCCACAACATCGTTTGAAATGTCAAAGTGAACGTTGAACAATGTGAAAAAGTCATTTATAATACAAACCTTTTCAGACCATGGTCGGTTTCATGTTGCGTCCTTGCATGTAGCTAAGTGTGTCGTTTATTGATTTATTTGATTGGTGTTTTATGCTGTATTCAAGAATATTTCATTTATGCGATGGTGGCCAGCATTATGGTGGGAGGAAACCAGGCAGAGCCCGGGGCAGAATGTTTTCCTTAACTGCCATGATAGTGGTGGGTTTCTCATGGGCTCTGCCTAGTTTCCTCCCACCATAATACCGGCCGGTGTTGTATAAGTGAAATATTCTTGAGCACAGCATAAAATACCAATCATATCAATAAATAAATAAATAAACTACCATGATGATGTATGGTGTGGAGGTATAAAGTGCATTTGGCTAAGGGCAACTTTGCTTCATGAAACCAGCCCTAATGGAAGTGATGAGATGTCACACCACTTTCTTCATGAGATTTTTTTCATTATTTTGCGAGAAATATTTAGAAAATCGTTAGTTTCTGTAAAGTCATCTATCATGAGCCACTGAAGATTATACAGATGTGCTTTAAAGGATATTCAGCTGCTAAAAAAAAATGTGATAAATGATTAAAAATGACTGCAGTCACGTTTATGGAAAATCAGTACATGTAGTTGATAGAAAACTACCACACTGCACCTAGCACTTGAATCCCCTGACACACCAGCTTATTGGAGCATGCAACCTCATTGCTTAAGAGTTTGTCCTCTTCTGGTTATGTATTTATTTAATATGTGCTTAATTGTCATACTCAAGAATTTCTAATTAAATGACAGGTGTAAAGTTTATGGGCAAAGGGATCTTCGAGTACCTGAAGTAAACCACCAACCTTTGCTAGATACTTAACAAAACTCCGGATTTATAGATGCAGCTGAAGCGACAAGAGCTGGATTTGAACATGCTACCTTATTGGTCAAGGGACAGATTCCAACCATCTGAGCACTAAAATATCTTCTTATTACACTTAGGAAGTTCTTCAGGTAGCTGGTTTCTGTTTAAGTGGTGCTGAATTTTGTTTTCACTTTATTTCTATACATGTCTTCACTCAGGTATCAAGAGAACTGGAAGGAGCTGAACAAACAGGCAGAGGAGAATGCATCTAAGGCTGAGGTAGGGGGAATAACTCTGCAACTGAATGTCTTTTGTAGTGTGGATAGTATTAATTTACCCTTGAACGCATCATCTGACTGGAACTGAATGAAAGTCATCTTAAAATTTTGTAGTGTGACTGTCTTCTAATGTTATTTGATCAAACATGTAATTTGATAAAATGTTTGATGGTGCAGAGCATTTGCATGATATAATTATGACTGTAATTTTTAACTAGCCTTACAAAGTGAGGAGAGGTATTGTGAAAGGGTAATCAGATGCTATTGGTGCAATGTCATTGTCTAGTTTGGTTAAGTTTTTTGCCAGTTATAAGGTTGCACTGGCCACCCACAATACACAGATTGGCAATCGTCAAAGACTAAGAATGTTTTTTACCTCATAGCTCAACATTTTGCTCAGCTATTAACAGGGTGCAATTGCCTCCTATAGTACTTGGAAGGCCAAATGTTTGCAATTTGCATATCAAAGATTTCTGTGGTAAAGTTGTGTACTAATTCCCCTCAGTGTCTTTTTACCACCACAATGATATACAACTGCATAACATCAGTGCTATGAAATCATCATGCATATGATACACAGTGATAGTTGTTACATTATAATAATTTTGGCCTTTTTTGTTGATTTAGTGGCAAGATCTTATCACTTTCATTCTACTTTTTTTGGTTTAGAGGTCAATATTTGATTGTATCACATGACTTGAACATTATGTAGTTATATGACAAACTGCTCAATCAGGCGAGATACCGGTATTCTCTGAATGTCTTGTTTATTATAGAGGCAGTTCTTTTTCTGTAAGTTTAAACTACTTGTTGCTTTTCGTATATTGAAGGATCTGGCAATTTTGATTGGCTCCTTGTATGTAAGGTATAGTGGCCAATCAGAAAGTCTGACACAGTTGAAGGAGGAAACCAGCACTTTACCTACAGTTCTCCAACAGCTTCAAGATTTGACAAATCAAATTGGTTAGTATATAACTAAATGCCTCAGATTGGAATAAAATGAAGACAATTTTCTATTTATAATGTTGATTTATTTATGACTGATGAATTTATTTTTACGATTAGTGCAGTTCTGTTTTGTTAGGCACCCTCTATTTTCTCAAGAAAATGAAGTAGCTCTGTAATGTATCAAATACATTTAAGTCTTTGGCATTGCTGTAAGATTTGTATACAAAGTATGATTATGGCAAAATGTAGTAAAATTAAAGTTAAGCTTTGTCTGCTTTTTTTTTTTTTGTTTGCTTGATTTTGATTGATTCATCTGCCTTATAGGTTCGCTGAAAAGTTTTTTTCTAACTTTCTATTAATTTCTTATTGGAAAAACTTAAGTGTTGCCATCAAAAAATTATCATTCAAAGGACTTTATGTGCTTCTGAAAGCGCACTTTTATAGGCCAAACATTACGTGAAATACGGTAGTTTTGTATAGTGTTGCCTGTGAATGATGTGTACTGGACTTGGCCTATGCTGCAGCTAAGGTGGAGGAACTATGCGAGCAGGTGGAAGCAGCAGAGATTCACCTGGAGAACATCTGTGAGGTGCAGGAGTTTAAGAGAGCCCAGGCTACTCATCACCAACAGCTGGCAGCATATAAAGAGATGAAACAAAGGGATGTGGAGAAATTCAAAGGTAGACTACCACTGTCTTAGAGATGGATTTAAGCGGTATTTATGCTCATGTGAATTCAAATACTGTCATTATATATATATGAAGTTATTTTAATCAGAGGGAGGATGTCAGGTTATGCCCTCATGGTTAAGATCCTGTAAATGCACAAGATTGTGGGTTCAATCCCACGGACAGCGAAGATTCTTCTCCTCTGACCTTTATAGCATCACATGGCAATTAGCAGTCGATGGTAATATTTAATGCAGAGTATTAATTGTTTGTTTTTTTTTATTTGAACAGTGTACATATAAATTTTCCACTTATTTGACAAAGTATGAAAACTACAAAAAATCATATCAAATCACTTGATATTTGGCTTATTTAGTCTTGTCAACTTTAATCTGGTACACATGTATCTCCAAAATAACAGATCTTGAGTTTTAATATAAACCATTCTGTAAAAACCGGTGATAAATGTATAAAGCATAACATTGATAAAATGATTTCTTTCAGTTTCGCTTGCACAGCAGCATGCCAAGAATATAAAATCTCGAGACATGAAGAGACAGACACAGCTGAAAGAGCGCCAGTCGATATTCCAGGAAGCGTTTGATAAGGACATCAACTACTACCGAACATTTGGTCATACCGAAAGTAAGTCATTGTCTTCTGTATTTGACATTCTCATTTTTTATGTATTCTTCAATGTGATGGTTTTAAATGTGTTTGATTACCAGAACTGCAGGCCAATATATTTCATAAATATTTTACATGGACACTAGATTTCATTCATATATATAACCCAAATGGGTATGACCATCAAGACCACTTTCTTCCTTGGCAGGATAATGTACAAAAGGAAAGTGTAGGTGGTCAGTTTTATTGGGAAGTAAGTTAATACATATACTTACCTGTTCATTCTTCGGATCATTTCCATGGTAAGGACAGCCCAGTGTGGAAAATGAGGTTGCCGAGAGGAAGTTAGCTGAGATAAAGATAGAAGAAGATGCGAGTGCCTTGGATAGTTTTCTGGAGTCTACAGATGTGACTCCATCTAGCGACAGGCCACCAGGTAACCCATATTACATATTATAATGCTGGCTGCCGTAGTATAAATGAAATATTCTTGAGTATTTTGTAAAAGTACAGCGAGAATAGCTGCAACAATGACACCATCAAATTTTTATTACAACAATAACACCATCAGAGTGTTATTACAACAATAAAATCATCAGAGAGTAGCTGCAGTAATAACATGCTCAGAAAGTGCCTACACCAGGAACAACTTCAAGAGTGGCTGCAACAGTAACTCTTATCAAGTAATGGCTGTATCAATATAACCAGCTTTTATGTGTAAACCCCATTCTTGTATAACTGATAGCAGCTCTTACATTTATGAAGCAATACTTTAAAGCAGTACATTACTGCAATAAGCTGCTATAATCTTAAAATACTTTCCACTTACTCTTTGGTGAGAAAGAATCCCATCTGTTACAGCAGAGTCGGAAATGTATGGGAAATAGCCCTAATAAAGTTTAACCTAAATTTTCTTTTTTCAGTGTTTACAGAGGATGAAATGCCAGAGGAGGAATGTGACTCTGGGGTTATCAATGATAGCATTGAAGGCCTGGAATCTGCCACTTCTGGCCTTCAAGACACTGACAACAGCACCTGTATGGCTGATGTCACTAGACAAGAACTGTCTGGAGAGAGTCATGTGGAGAAGGCAGACAGCTACATGCTGGGTGCCGCAGAAGCCGGAGAAAGCTGTGATAAAGATTCCGTGGGGGATGAGAGGATAGTGGAGAGGGAAGATGATGTTACTAGTAATGATAACGTTAAGACATTACCAAATGGACTGGATGTATCAGATGAAATGGCGTCAGCTGACACAAAGTCCACGACTCTTGCCGATGAACTGTCCGCTGCTGACACTGTTTCCAGTACCGAGGATGAGTCATCAATTGGTGCTAAGATTTCATCTGAAAATGCTGATTCTTAGATCAGTGGGGTTATGTCAAAGTATATATGCTGATCGTTGGGAGAATTTTGTTTTGTTCAAGAATCAGTGTTGTAAAATGATGTTTCAGAGTATTATCGGTTATAAAAAAAGTGACTGTTAAGTTGAAGATATGATGGGAGTTGCAGGATGTAAACATGAAAACATGATAACTTATGCAATACCAATTTTTATATAGAAGTGTTTGCATAGAGCCTTTTTGTCATGTGTATATTTATGCAGTAATGATGGAATATACAGTAATCTGCAGGTATTAATCTCATCTCACAGTTGATTCACGTCATAAATCAACTTGAAACATTTCCCCATACATCGAGCCCCACAATTTTTCCAAGCATGACCTTCAGGAAATTAACTGGAGTTAGTTTCTGTAGCAGAAATGTAGAACCAGTTGTGGATCAAATGCTGTCTGTATAAGGAGGGGGTCAATTTATTTTTCCAAGCATGACCTGCAGAAAATTAACTGAAGTTAGCTTCTGTGGCAGAAATGTAGAACCAGTTGTGGATCAAATGCTGTCTGTATAAGGAGGGGGTCAATTTATTTTTCCAAGCATGACCTTCAGAAAATTAACTGAAGTTAGCTTCTGTGCTAGAAATGTAGAACCAGTTGTGGATCAAATGCTGTTTGTATAATAAGGGGGCCAGGGTATGAAAAGTTTCGGATGTGCCATATAATACACCATTTTCATACACCATGTTAACATGTCTTTGCTTGTTTATATGACAACCAATCTGCCGACTCTAATAGTTGATTTGTGTGCAGCTAAGCATTCGCAACTCGTCACTCGTATTTGGTGGCACTAGACATCTGACATGAAAGCAATTTGTGTTTGTTCTAAGCTATTTTTGAATTATTATAATGGTATAGGAAACACCGTACGACCCTGTATTAATGACTGGTACTCCTTGAATGTGTGGATATTTTGTAAACTGGACTTAAGGTGAGTAAGATATAAAGTAAGTTTATATAGATTTATACATATTTTTGATTTAGTGTTCTGTGAAGGAAACTTACTCGATTGCTGTAAGACAGGTTGTTGACCAATGCTAGAATAGCACCTTGCATATGATGTACCTGAGACTGATATACAGTGTGTATGATAGTCCCAGGATGTACAGAGGAAAATCACTTTAGTGCAGTGAGACAGGGTGTTGACAAATACCGGGACAGCACCTAGTGTGTGATGCAAGCCTGCAGAAGAAAAGGACTCAAATGCAGTGAGACAGTGTGTTGACTAATACCGGGACAGCACCTAGTGTGTGATGTAAGCCTGCAGAAGAAAAGGACTCAAATGCAGTGAGACAGTGTGTTGACTAATACCGGGACAGCACCTAGTGTGTGATGTAAGCCTACAGAAGAAAAGGACTCAAATGCAGTGAGACAGTATGTTGACTAATACCGGGACAGCACCTAGTGTGTGATGTAAGCCTACAGAAGAAAAGGACTCAAATGCAGTGAGACAGTGTGTTGACTAATACCGGGACAGCACCTGGTGTGTGATGTAAGCCTACAGAAGAAAAGGACTCAAATGCAGTGAGACAGTGTGTTGACTAATACCGGGACAGCACCTGGTGTGTGATGTAAGCCTGCAGAAGAAAAGGACTCAAATGCAGTGATTTGTGCAAGCAGAGTGTGTTGACTAATACCGGGACAGCACCTAGTGTGTGATGTAAGCCTGCAGAAGAAAAGGACTCAAATGCAGTGAGACAGTGTGTTGACTAATACCGGGACAGCACCTAGTGTGTGATGTAAGCCTACAGAAGAAAAGGACTCAAATGCAGTGAGACAGTGTGTTGACTAATACCGGGACAGCACCTAGTGTGTGATGTAAGCCTACAGAAGAAAAGGACTCAAATGCAGTGAGACAGTGTGTTGACTAATACTGGAACAGCACCTGGTGTGTGATGTAAGCCTACAGAAGAAAAGGACTCAAATGCAGTGAGACAGTGTGTTGACTAATACTGGAACAGCACCTGGTGTGTGATGTAAGCCTGCAGAAGAAAAGGACTCAAATGCAGTGAGACAGTGTGTTGACTAATACTGGAACAGCACCTAGTGTGTGATGTAAGCCTGCAGAAGAAAAGGACTCAAATGCAGTGAGACAGTGTGTTGACTAATACCGGGACAGCGCCTAGTGTGTGATGCAAGCCTACAGAAGAAAAGGACTCAAAAGCAGTGAGACAGTGTGTTGACTAATACTGGAACAGCACCTAGTGTGTGATGTACAGAAGAATATTGACTTGTACTCACAGCAGTGCATGTGACGTATGCAAGAATACTGACCTGAATACAGTAAGATTGTGCAAATGTTGACTAACTAACTGATAAAACAACACTTTGTACTTGATGATACAGGTGAATACTGACTGGAATGCAGCAAAACAGGGTGTTGACTACATCAAATACATGTAGATGCTAAAATTAGCTCATCATGTTTCCAGAACTTTAATGAACGTAGTTTGTATATTTTCACTTCACAACCACGCCTGTTCTCTTGGTTGTTCCCCTAGTTAGAAATGCTCGGTTTCTAGTCAACTCAGTTCTGTATCATAGAGGCGTTTGATAATTTCTTCCCAGATACATTTAAACGAGCTGTTTATAGTCATTTTGATACCACCATCATTGTATTTTTGTTTTCACTTGCACCAATGGAAATAGTGCTATGCCATATCGATGACATGCCGTATACAAGATATGCTTTTGCTTCCTGATATATTTCATTTGTCAGATAATTAGTGTATGTAATGTTCTGCTAGCATAATGTACACGATAGAACTTTGGAAGGCCCAGTATAGAACAGGGAAAAAGAAGTAATGTTGCTGTTCACTATGAGAAAAATATTGATAACCAGCACACCATTCTTCTTTATGGAGCGTAGCGTTGTGTATACGATCACTTCGTAGCTTGGCGTAGCAGAGAGACTATTTTCGCTCATTTGTATGTGGTTTATTAAAGATAAACGTAAGAAAGTAATTATTTGTGGAGTTTAAACGATGAATCATTTAGGTTTTCAACCTCTAGAATTCTTATTGCTTGCCCTCAATCGCTAAAGCACATCTGCTTATTTTCTACAGAGCAATGCATACCCTATCTTGGAGAAGAGTAGCCATGGGATGGGAATAGATAACCGCCAACCACTGACTCTTTGTTTGCCCAGTACATTTTGAAGGCATGTTTTTGGCGTGTGGTGTAGGTGACGGGTACATTGCGTAAAATTTGTGAATTGTATATATAATGAAATTTGTGCTGTTGATTATGTATTTTTACATAGTAAATTTCTATTCGAATTTACCTGTCTTGTAGAAGAATCGTTTGTCTGCAGTGTGACTTAGATGTATACAACAGCTAACATCCCTTAGTACATTAGCCATTTTACTGGTTTTGTAATGATTACGAAAGTATGGGCACACAACGCACTTTGGGGTTAATTGTTACGTATGTTGATTGAAAACCATCATGTGTTTTTTATAAGCATGTCATTTACGTGCCAACGGGCTATAATTCACATTCTTGTGTATGGCGTTCAGAAAAAATCAGATATCTAATTTATCCCTCACGAGGCTGCGGTTTGGAAGTGAGTGGCTAATATCCAAACGCTGAATATGTCCATCACAAAAGTGCAACACAACCGCACGATGCGCATCTCTCCATCGCACGACGCACATCTCGCCATGGCATGACGCACATTCTGCCGTCACACGATGCACAATTCATCATCGCACGATGCGCATCTCGCCGTCACAAGACACACATCCCGCCATCACAAGATACATATAGCACGACGCATATCGCCGAGTGAATTTTAGTGGACTCTATGTACAGTATAGCAAACTTTCACATTCTCATGCCATCACGTGATTATGTGGCGCTTCCGTCATTCTTCAAAACATTACAAATTCTGTAATTAATACTTAAACGCATAACTATAACTGCGAACCTGGGCACATTCTCACGAAGGTGTCGTATATGAACGATAATGACACATATAGGACAAAGGCACTGTAACAGTGACGTAGTATCGTACGACAAATCTACGATAAAAATGTACGCCGCTTTACGAAGCTGGGCCCTGCACAAAGTTAATTTTACAGAGTAAACCTACATGTACATTTTTGTTGAGCATTGCCAATGACAACACCTGCGGCCTTACTAAGACAGGTGAGGTAGATATACATGTATTTAATCATCTTGTACTCAAATAGCTCTATCATGTATGCAAGGTTACAAGATTGTACTGCAAGTATCATCCAGAGGAATTTTTTCTGAATAACAGACCAATATATCACGTGAAACATGATACCTTTTGAAATCTGTTAAAGCTCATACACTCGTCCTTGGCAGGCTGCCTAAGACAATTTGTCACTGCTGTAGCATTGGTCAGGAACGCTTCTAATCTGTCAACCGTATTAGCTTCCCTCTTCAGCCAGCTTTTTGTCACACATCGTCCCTGTCGCACACGATATGAAGTTTAGCTCAAAAGACAACTCACTAAAGAGATGTATTTTGTTTTTAAACACATTTCAAAAATAATCGCAAGTTGATATACTACATATTTTGCAGCAATTGTCTCGGCGTCGGAGAGGTAAACATGGCTGTCTCTGGAAACCTCTTTTTGACGTCATTTTTGATTGATTGATTGATTTATTCATCAACGTCAGTTCGCTAAACAATTAATCAGTTAATTTTAACAGATACTAGAATGTATTCTGCTATTGTAACAAATTATTCTGTTAAACATAGTACATATATTCTATTAATTCAACTTAAAGACTATTAAACTAACAGGATATTACATGAATATAACACAGTATATAATAATATAATACATTCTAGCATCACTTAGACAACAGACTTTCTGTTGAAATTAACAGATTAATTTTTTGAGTGTAATGACGAAAGTTATGATGATGATTACGTTATAAACGCTATTTACACATTTTGAGACGTAAATAGCATAAGTGAAATGCTTCATGGTGGAAACAGATCAAACAATGCGACTGCAACTTGTGGAAATGAATTCACTCGGTCCACTCAAAAAATCAGTCCGTTAATTTTAATGGAAACTGTTGTTTGTATGAGTGATGCTTGAATGTACTCTGTTAATGTAACATAATATTCTGTCATATACAACATATCCTGTTAGTCTAACTGAATCTTTATATTGAATTAATAGAATATGTGTGCTGTATTTAACAGAACAATCTGCGTCATTAACAGAATACATTCTAGCATTACTCAGACAACAGACTTGCTGTCAAAGTTAACAGATGAAGTTCAACAGCGTGTTGAAAAGGGTGTGAATGCCAATGGCTAGTCTTTGATGTACTGCCAGTTGTTCTTACATGTATTTCCCTAAATGATGTTGCATAAGATCGTCATGGATATATTATAAAATAAGGGCAACTAGAGACTTTTTACGAATGGAGTCCTCCATGTCACCAAGTACCTCTTCAGAGCTGATGTTAAGTTAATACGAGTGGTGTAACATTGCTTGGATATGTAACGTGATCTTTCGGATATGTAGCATTTTAACCACTGGTTTGAATGTCCACAAAAATCGATTTTTTCAGCACTGTGTCAAGATTTACAGTGGCAAAACCCCTGGGTAAATGTAAAACAAGTAACAGCTCTGTACTTTTTAACCTATACAACAAAAAAGGGGAATTTGCTCTAAATTCACATTTGTTTTGCCAAAATTTCTTTTGAAAATAATTGTATACATGCACGGTTACACATTTTTCTAAATATTCTAATAAAACATGGAAGCCTAGAGATGGGGCTATAATTTGTTTGTAAATAAAGTGTCGTAGATTATAAATTTTAGACATTCTGTGAATATACTAGTAGTTTTATTTATATGCACGAATTTATTTCATTGTTGCTTAATTTGACACCTCTAATATGACCGCCGACCTTTGGTAAGTACCGATGAAGTACCCATCGTATACACATAAATGTACATCATCTTGGTATAGAACACGAGTGATCGTAAACGAATGTAAACGAATGAGAGTGCGCGCACGTGACATTTCATGAAGTATAGTTGATACATCTCACTATGATTCTATCATCAACTTCATTATACAAGTATTGACTGCATTTGCTCTGTAAATTGTTAAGAAACTGTCTGTGAATCAAAATGCTCGAGTCCTGCGGCCAGTAAGTTAACCTCTATAGTCCAGATATTTGTTCCTTTGTTTTTATATGAAATATTTGACCTCGAAATACAAAAATTAAAATGCTGAGTATAATATACGAGTCCCGTCGTCCACAAAGAGGCACATTCGACATCAAAGTACACGTGTAACTCGACTGACTTCCCTATTTCAGCAGCAACGTATTTATAAGAATTATACAGGAAGATTACCGCCAGGCATTGAGTGAGTGATACTTGAAGTTATGATTTTCAGGGCATGTGACTCTGGTCAACACGGAAGCAAAACACACCCGCTTTTTTTCAGTCTGACCAGGAAGACAAGGCCAAATCATGAAAATCAACGGCATTTAGGTGAAAAACAAGGTTCTTTGGTTATTCAGGTTCTGTGATTTTGACCATTCCCACTTTACCACAGATACGCACAAGATTACCAGGGTTCAGATCCAATTGTTTACCATAGGGAAGGTGAGACTTTTGGTGTTCTCCTTAGTTCGCTGTATTTCTCGATATCACTCTTTAATATTTATCTTCAAGATTGTTAAATCAGTTATTTAAGGCCGTAACCAAGAATGTTCCGCTCAGGAAACCAGATCGCACCTTGCCAGGTTGATTTATGCGTCAAAGCAGCGAGATCTGGATTCGACATCGCGACCTCAGTCGTGGCGAATCAGAGCTTCAACCAACCAAAGCCAGCAAGGCACTTTGCTTGATTATTTCATTGTTGCTATAGATACTACTTAATGCCTAATGGTTTAGACATACGTGATGTTCAACCACCATTCTGTTGCTGCGTGCTCTGTTATTACTCTGTCACTGTTCTATCTTTACTCTGCCGTTGTTTCGTCACTGTTTAGTAACTGTTCTGTACCATTTTGTCAATGTTCTCTCACTTTTCACTGTTCTGCCATTGTTCTGTCTATATTCTGTCACTGTCCTGTAGCTATTCTTTGTGTGTTCTGTGACTTTTCTATCACTATTTTGTACGTGTTCTATGATTATTTTGTCACGCCTCTGTGAATATTATTCAGTATTCTGTACGTGTTCTGTAACTATTCTATCACTGTTCTGTAACAATTACGTCACGTCACATTCTGTCACTGCACTGGCACTATTCTCTACGTGTTCTGTAACTATTCTATCACTGTTCTGTAACAATTACGTCACATTCTGTCTCTACACTCTCACTATTCTGTGCGTGTTCTGTAACTATTTTATCACTGTTCTGTAACAATTACGCCACATTCTGTCTCTACACTCTCACTATTCTCTACGTGTTCTGTAACTATTCTATCACTGTTCTGTAACAATTACGTCACATTCTGTCTCTGCACTCTCACTATTCTCTAGGTGTTCTGTAACTATTCTATCACTGTTCTGTAACAATTACGTCACATTCTGTCTCTGTACTCTCACTATTCTCTACGTGTTCTGTAACTATTTTATCACTGTTCTGTAACAATTATGTCTCATTCTGTCACTGCACTCTCACTATTCTGTACGTGTTCTGTAACTATTTTATCATTCACTGTCATTTCTGTCATGGTATTGTCACTGCTATTTATCGCTATATTGTCAGTTCTCTGCAACCATTCTGGTAATATTTTATCGTCATTCTGTCACACTCTGTTACAATTCTATAACTAATCTGTCATTTTCTACCATTGTACTACCGTGAACAATAGGTGTCCTTGATATAAATGTCTCAAGTGATGACACATGTAGGCCTTATCGGGCTTGTGTCGACAGATATCGGGTTGCATTATACTGATGCAGGCCTGTGGAGACAAGCTATCCCTGTATCCCCGTGTAATTATTCAGTTGGGGGCGTTTTTTTTTGGATGTTGATCTGTGACGTCATGTCCACACGTGCTGATACGTCACCTGTTTCTTTAAGGGTCACCAGAAATATTCTACACGCAGAGGACTGACATCAGGTATGTTCGTACCAGCGCACTGTTTCAGTTTCAGAACTTGAATTTGCGTAGGGCTACACTATGTAAGTCCTCCATCGACTGATGCCCAGAAGCTTAGCTAAATATTGTCTACTATACATGAAAGTTTAACACATTTTTTCAAGGCTAAGGCGATGGCCTCGTTAATACATTATCACATGATGATAGTCAATCACAGAGTGCTATCAGTAGCGGAAAGATATTATTTCAGGTCATTTTGTAGCTTATATGTAGGCCGCTTTGACCCGGCGTTGACCCTGCTAGCCTAGTGCACAACTTAAGAATCTTTAGGGCGTAAATCTTTAAAAAGAAATATTTCTTTATTTCACTGATGTTTAACGCCCTTCTCAAGACGTTTTAGGATGGCCTGTGACCTAGTGGCTAAGGTACATGCTTGTTTATTAATCGCTTGGACGCACCAGGTACCGGATCAAACCCGGCCTTGGGCAGGGAATTTGTAGATTTCTCGCTTTCACTGTTTGTGGGGCCGGTGGTGACAATAACAGGCCAGAGACGCTCGCTGGGCATGTGTGCAATCTAACATTCGCTGAAGCCAGAATATAGGCTTTCCCCAAAATGCATCTTTTGCATTTCTGTACGTTATGCACATATCGTTGTCGCCAAATTATCCGGGCCACTCCAGTTTATTTCATCATAAATAAGTAAAATTAAATAAATTTAACCACACATATATTTTGCAGAACTCCTTAAACGAAATATTCTGTGAAAGATGGATCACCATTGTTTTAATGATCTGACTCGTTCTCTTAGATCGGTGAGTATACAAAGTTCACATTTCCTTTAAGTAATTAGACCCCTTTATTATCACTCGTGCACCTGAAGTGTGGTTCTCGTCTAATCAGTGAGCTCTCTGCCGACTGAGGTCGCAACTTGAATCCAGCTTTCTCTGCATGGCTTGGCCACTGCTTTAAATCAGGTCGTTTCATGGGTACCTGGTGGAAGACGGTGATTTAAAACGGTTGCCACCTCCCACAATCCTGACCGCCGTGGGATACGAGAATAATTTACGCCATTGAAGTAAATAAACGTCATTAAATTATAAATAAATTAATTGGTATTACTTTGCGAACAATTTATGTTTTCTTTGAATGGAAGTGTTTCTTTTTAGATATGACGTTTTCCCCTTGATCTAATTCTTAACAATTATTCATCACTTTTAAATATTACTATGACTTTTCCACATTTCGAAATACCTTAAGCCTGATGCATTCAGTCACATTAATCACTAATGTGATATAGACGAGATATGATTAATCTGATTTAATTCTAATATGATATTATTTAATCCTCAGCACGCATTTTCTTCCGGGAAGCTGAGCTGTCTCCGTGAACATGCGCGAGGGCCGTTCTCTGGCAAACAGGTAACGATAGGCAGTGTTCTGCTTTTAGATCATTCTTGTTTGTCTGGACTTATTTCGAAATGATGAAACAACTTAAGATTGGGGGAAATGCAACTCTATGCCTGGTTCAATTTTGCTGTGATTTAGTCCACACAGCAATCAATAAATAATAGGCATATTTGACGTATAATTAATGGATTAACAGAATATTCGTCTAGTGTTTTGTTTTCACCGCTGTTGATCGACAGCTAACTCCTGGAGTCACAAGTTCAAATCCAGTGCGCAAAAACCTATTAAAAGTTACGCCATGCTTAAATCTTAATACCCTCTTGGCAAAACTAATGGTACTTTAGTCCTGACTAAAGTTAATACCAGCTTTTAAAGTAAAAGAAAGCTAAAATACGAAATAAAGTTCATCATACAGACAGAAGAAAACTATGCGTAAAAATACTTCCGTTTATTTTTTCAGATTTTTAAGAATGTTGAAAGGCAATCAAATATTTGAATTCTATGTTGGGCTTTATGAGCCATACTGACGGTATCTAGGAACTCTGACGTCACATCACCTCTTTTTCCTGCTGTTCACCAGAAGGAAGTCATTTTTGGGAACATTATTTCAGTCATTTTTTTAATCATGGGTAAAAAGAATTGTTCCATTATAGAATTTAGAGGTCTTTTCCTTGAACTGTTAACACACTTTTGAGCAACTGAGCCCGGACTAACCTACAGACTTCTAGCAACCGACTACAGAGAAACTACACGCAGCACACTAGGTACGAGTTCAATCCCGGGCTAGAAGAGAAATTTTCCTTGATTTTATTATTCAATGGCTAATTTTCTGCTTCCAGTATGGTATATATGTCTGTGCGACAAATTTTGTTAGAAATTTTGTCAATAACTTGCTGGTGGTTTACCCAGAGAGCAATCCGATTTTCTACATTCATCCTCACAACAATCAAATAAATACCGTAAATAAATAAATGTTAATACTGAAAGAGGTATTATTTTTTTCAACAGGTGAAGGAAGTTGTCGCCATGTTCACACATTCCTCTGAAAAGATGGAAGCGTTGAAAGTCATCCAGCCGGTAAGAACGATTCATTTATATCCACAATCCTATATAAAATGGTCGTGTTTGGTTTCAAAATTGTACATATAATGATCGTGTGTACATCCAGTATCGAAAAGATAATGATTGTGCGTACATCCACCATCGAACACATAATGATTGTGTGTACATCAACCACTGAATATATGATGACCATGTGTACATCCACCATCGAACACATAATGATTGTGTGTACATCAACCATTGAACATATAATGACCATGTGTACATTCACCATCGTACATATAATGATCGTGAGTGAATCCACCATTGTATATCTAATGATCATGTGTATATTCACTATCGGGCAAATAATGATTGTGTACATCCAGTATCGAACATATCATTGTCGTGTGTACATTCACCATCGTACATACAATGACTTCCATCATCGTTCATCTAATGATCAAGAGTACATTCACCATCGTACATATAATGATTGTGAGTACCTTCACCATCGTGCATATAATGCTCGTGTGTACATCCACCACCAAACATACAATGATCAAGTGTACATCCACCATCGTACATATAATGATTGTGTGTACATGCACAACCGTACATATAATGCTCGTGTGTACATCCAACATCGTACATATAATGATTGTGAGTACCTTCACCATCGTGCATATAATGATCGTGTGTATATCCACCACCAAACATACAATGATCGTGTGTACCTTCACCATCGTGCATATAATGTTCTTGTGTACATCCACCACCAAACATATAATGATTGTGAGTTCCTTCACCATCGTGCATATAATGATCGTGTGTACATCCACCATCGTACATATAATGATCTTTTGTACATCCACCACCAAACATATAATGATCGTGTGTACATCCAATATCGTACATATAATGATTGTGAGTACCTTCACCATCGTACATATAATGATCGTGTGTATATTCACCACCAAACATATAATGATCAAGAGTACAGCCACCATCGTACATATAATGCTCGTGTGTACATCCAACATCGTACATATAATGATTGTGAGTACCTTCACCATCGTACATATAATGATCGTGTGTATATCCACCACCAAACATATAATGATCAAGTGTACATCCAACATCGTACATATAATGCTCGTGTGTACATCCAATATCGTACATATAATGATTGTGAATTCCTTCACCATCGTGCATATAATGATCGTGTGTACATCCACCACCAAACATATAATTATCAAATGTACATCCACCATCGTACATATAATGATCGTGTGTACATCCACCATCGTAGATATAATGATCTTGTGTACATCCACCACCAAACATATAATGATCGTGTGTACATCCACCACCGAACATATGCGGACATCTGGCATCGAACATGTCATGTGTAAGGATTGTTATCAGTCCATTTTGTTAAAATAACTCTGGTTCGTGGTTTTACCCCGGGCTCTGTCCGGTTTTAGTAAAACACCAATCAAATATATAAATAAATAAATAAACAATAACCCTGTATACATTAATACACTGTAAATATAATGGTCCTGTATCCCAAAGTCGTGCATAATAATAATTTTTGTACATTTATCCATCGTACGTATTGAGATCGTGTGTATATCCTCCCTGGAACATATTATTATTCTGTATTTACACAACATAAACACGATGATTCTTTCCACCATCGTACATGTAATGATCGTGTGTACAAATAGCATCGAATGTATAATGATTCTGTACACATCAACCATTGTACATTTTATGATCCTGTCTGCGTACAACCATGGCATATAATCATTATGTATACACACAGCATCGTACAGATAATGATCTGGTCTACATACACCATCGCTCATAAAATATTATCGCTTACACACACCATTATGCATATAATGATCGTGTATAAAATACACGATCGTACATATAACAACTCTGTATACATACTCCATCGTACACGTAATAACTTTGTATACATACTATATAATAGTTTTGTATACATATTCGATCGTAGATATAATGATTTTGTATACATACTCCATCGTACATATAGCAACTCTACATACATACTTCATCGTACATATAATAATTTGTATCCATAATTCATCGTACATACAATAGCTTTGTATACATACTTCATCGTACATATATTTATTTTTTTATTTGATTGGTGTTTTACGCCGTACTCGAGAATATTTCACTTATACGACGGCAGCCAGCATTATGGCGGGAGGCAGAGCCCGGGGGAAACCCACGACCATGCGCAGGTTGCTGAAAGACCTTCCCACTTACGGGCGGAAAGGAAGCCAGCATGAGCTGAACTTGAACCCACAGCGACCGCATTGGTGAGAGGCTTCCGGGTCATTACGCTGCGCTAACGTGCTAACCAACTGAAACACGGAGGCCCCTCATCGTACATATAATGACACTGCATACATACTTCATCGTACATATAATGACATTGTATACATACATCATAATGTTATTATTATTATTATTATTATTATTATTATCATATAATAACCCTAAATATACACTGTTCAGGTATAATTGGGTCGGAACTACGTGGTAGGGCGTTTGTCATGTATTTGGAGGGTGGGGTCCCAACACCTGATCTCCTCTATCTTCTCTATCCCAGTAATCTCCCTTGATTAATTTGTGCTGAGTAAAACTCGAATAAAACAACTCTTCTTCTTCATGTCTGTTAACTGGTAACAGGGTTTGATGCCGATGAGCTCGTGTGAAGCCGCTAGCGTGTTGAGATCAGCCTCTTTTGACAGTCACAAACTCGCCATGTTGGAAATTCTCGTCAGGTAAATTCGTGGTGTAGGAGGTCTACTATGCTAAATAGGCCTAGAGAGTAATTCTCCTTGCAGCAGATATTTTTACTACCTTTATTTCAGTGTTGGGATTAAATTTAAATTTATACAGAATGAATACAGCTGGCTAGGAACTGTTAGTGGCAGTAAATTTATTTAATTATTTATTTATTTGATTGGCGTTTATCGCGTTATTTAAGAATTCTTCACGAAGTGATTAGGTTAGGGGGAAAACACAGCCTTTTGACAAGCTCCTGTCTTATCTCCTAACAAATCTATGGATGGTCGTGGGTTCCCTTGCTTTCTGTCCAGTTTCCTGTCTGGCCACCATAATGCTGGCCGCCGTGGTATATTCTTGTGAAAATATATTGTGTACGGCGTAAAAAACTTCTCCAATAAATAAATAAATACAGGTATCTGTTAACAAAAAGCAGAGGCCGAACTTTAACGAAATCGGATGCGAGTGTGCGACAGGGGAGGTTGAGCTTCACTGAAACCAACGTTACTATCGCGGCGGTGCTAATAAACGCAGATGAGTGAAGCGATGGTCTGCTTTGTTATGTCACTAACGGATGTTTTTGGTTATATTTCAGGTATGTCATCAATCTGGATTGTGCTAGTTCGCAGACGGATATCACATCTACATTCTCATTTTCCAAAGACAAGGAAAAAGCCAGGTGCATAATGAAAGATGTAAGTGTTTGATCTTCGTTTGCTATATTGTCACTTCCTCACACACCAATAGATGTAACGAAAAACGATGTCAGTGACGATTCGTGCTGGAATGATTACGGTGCTTGTCTTTCAGTCCCCCGTGTACACCGCGGTTCGATTACATCCCCCCTCCCCCCCCCCCCCCAAAAAAAAAACCCCGACTCCCGTCATATGATGTCATGCACTCTTCTTGAGGTTCAACGTTTAAAACAGAAACAAATGAATAAATAGACGTTAATTTAATAAGGGTATAATCAAGACTCTTTTAGCCCCCCCCCCCCCCCCGCCTCGCCCCCCCCCCATAACACAGACACACACACAAACACAGACACTTTTTTGTATTTCTTCAACAAATACAATTGCTCTGTCGCTTTTCGATGAATCCATGCATTTCTGTTGTATTCAAGAGCTTAATCTTTGTGGTCTGTTTTAAAATTCCTCTTCAGCATTTAGCTGTAGGCCATCACGATCCCCATCACCATGGCCACCATCACCATGACAACGTAAGTATGATCGAGTTGAAATTTAAAACACCCAGTTTAAAGATGCCTTGTAGACAAACTGCATGGTAAATGTATTTTTTCTGACTTACTCTTTGTTCCATATGGGTATAATAATACTTTCATAACACCACCTGATCATTGAATACTGTTGACTGCTTCTCTTTACATGATTCCTTCTCAATTTCGTACTTTATATACCTGTTTACTTCTTTGGTGGTTTGTGTTAAACATCGTTTTAGAATTGGCCTTACGATTATTGACCCGTAACGTCCATATTCGTTGACGGCCGGTATACTTACACAACCGACATCGTCACTGATTCTGCGTCACTATCCTCATCTTGAATCTGGGTATCGGAACTAATTCGTCAGTATTTGGGCTATCCACTTATGACGACGGCCAGGGATGGAAAGCACTCAGTGTGAAAATTTGGTGTTTTATTCCCCAGTCACAGTTCCTTTGTGTCCGTACTGACCAGGGTAGACCAGACATAACAGAGTAGGGTATACCGGATTCTGAAGATATATGGAAAGCACTCAGTGTGGAAATTTGGTGTTTTGTTCCCCAGTCACAGTTCCTTTGTGTCCGTACTGACCAGGGTAGACCAGACATAACAGAGTAGGGTATACCGGATTCTGAAGATATATGGAAAGCACTCAGTGTGGAAATTTGGTGTTTTGTTCCCCAGTCACAGTTCCTTTGTGTCCGTACTGACCAGGGTAGACCAGACATAACAGAGTAGGGTATACCGGATTCTGAAGATATATGGAAAGCACTCAGTGTGGAATTTGGTGTTTGGTTCCCCAGTCACAGTTCCTTTGTGTCTGTACTGACCAGGGTAGACCAAACATAACAGAGTAGGGTATACCGGATTCTGAAGATATATGGAAAGCACTCAGTGTGGAAATTTGGTGTTTTGTTCCCCAGTCACAGTTCCTTTGTGTCCGTACTGACCAGGGTAGACCAGACATAACAGAGTAGGGTATACCGGATTCTGAAGATATATGGAAAGCACTCAGTGTGGAAATTTGGTGTTTTGTTCCCCAGTCACAGTTCCTTTGTGTCCGTACTGACCAGGGTAGACCAGACATAACAGAGTAGGGTATACCGGATTCTGAAGATATATGGAAAGCACTCAGTGTGGAAATTTGGTGTTTTGTTCCCCAGTCACAGTTCCTTTGTGTCCGTACTGACCAGGGTAGACCAGACATAACAGAGTAGGGTATACCGGATTCCTGAAGATATATGGAAAGCACTCAGTGTGGAAATTTGGTGTTTTGTTCCCCAGTCACAGTTCCTTCGTGTCCGTACTGACCAGGGTAGACCAAACATAACAGAGTAGGGTATACCGGATTCTGAAGATATATGGAAAGCACTCAGTGTGGAAATTTGGTGTTTTGTTCCCCAGTCACAGTTCCTTTGTGTCCGTACTGACCAGGGTAGACCAGACATAACAGAGTAGGGTCTACCGGATTCTGAAGATATATGGAAAGCACTCAGTGTGGAAATTTGGTGTTTTGTTCCCCAGTCACAGTTCCTTCGTGTCCGTACTGACCAGGGTAGACCAGACATAACAGAGTAGGGTATACCGGATTCTGAAGATATATGGAAAGCACTCAGTGTGGAAATTTGGTGTTTTGTTCCCCAGTCACAGTTCCTTTGTGTCCGTACTGACCAGGGTAGACCAGACATAACAGAGTAGGGTCTACCGGATTCTGAAGATATATGGAAAGCACTCAGTGTGGAAATTTGGTGTTTTGTTCCCCAGTCACAGTTCCTTCGTGTCCGTACTGACCAGGGTAGACCAGACATAACAGAGTAGGGTATACCGGATTCTGAAGATATATGGAAAGCACTCAGTGTGGAAATTTGGTGTTTTGTTCCCAGTCACAGTTCCTTTGTGTCCGTACTGACCAGGGTAGACCAAACATAACAGAGTAGGGTATACCGGATTCTGAAGATATATGGAAAGCACTCAGTGTGTAAATTTGTTGTTTTTTTTCGCCAGTCACAGTTCCTTTGTGTCCGTACTGACCAGGGTAGACCAGACATAACAGAGTAGGGTTTACCGGATTCTGAAGATATATTTATAAAGTCGATATTTTTTCAACGCCATACAAGACCATTTCACACACGATGGCGGTCAGTTTTATGGTGGAAGAAACCGTAGTGTTGGTGTAAACACTGATCTTTGGCAAGTTTCTGACTAACTTTTCCACATGTGCTGTACACACTTGCACAAGACAAGTGGGTTTCAACGTCCGCCAGACTGCATAAACAGTCCCACGAGCATCACCAACCACTTTTTGTGTCCAACATCCCATGAAAAATGAGATCAAATATATAGGATGAACCTGATGTTGGCTTGCGTCGACAAGCGGGCCCCAAAAAATGTTAATGGTTTGTGCCAACGATTTCTTGACCCGTAATACTTTCTTTCAGGATAGGCCACGCAAAATAAGCCACTACATACACGAATAAGCTCACTTCAGTCGTATTTTAGCTCTATTTTTTTCACACGTTCAGCTTTTCCTCACGACACAGAGTGGCTTTATTTGTTTGATTTTAAATTCTAATAATAGAACAAGTTTAACCTAAGAGACCAACCTACAAAAGCCGAAAAAAAAAACACCAAAAGTTATCCGGCTGTAAGCTGTGTAGTCGGTTGTTCAACCTGCCTTTGTGATGACGATTTCTGGGCTAACTGCTTACGTAGAACTCATATGACACAAGACAAGATCGGTCAGTCCATCTTGCACCCCAAGTCGCCATTATGCCGGGAAAATGTACCTCATGGACAAACCATTTGTGTTTGTAATTTGTCTATTTAATCGATTATTTTTTAGGCTGGAAAATAATTTGTTTTTATGTACCACGTCATTTGGTAGTGGATAGTAAAATGTTTAGATATGTCCTGATACATAATATACCGAAGCCATTTTCCCTTAAAGTGTGTCTCTTGGTGTACCTATCGGGAACAAGCCTATACCGGTGAATCTGTGTAAACGTATGTCTACTTAAGCACTATTAACATCAGATCCCCTTAATTACTTATAGTTAGTGACATTTTGACCCAAATATAACTTTTCACACTCACTGGTGTTTGATGTGATTAGCTACTTGTGTGCTATTACAGAGCATCATTGTCGGCGCCGGGAAGATGGCGATCGGTGCTGGTCTGGCTGTGGGTGGAGCCATAAAGGGACTGTTCGGAGCCGTGGTAAGTATACATTAAAAGTTGGAATGAAAACATAGCTGAAATCTGATGACAAATTTTTGAGTAATTCCAGACTAGTGACGTCTTATGAATTGTAACAAACATCACTGCGTTTCCAAAACAGTTTTCTTGTCCTATTTCCGCATAAGCCATGATGTTAGGGGAATATAGGCCTACTGTGGTACTTTTTGAGCATATACATGAACAGTTGAAATAAAACTCTAATTGAGGTAAATTGACAAAGGGCCCGATTTCGCCCATAATACGTGTGACCATTTATCAACTATCACATAAAAATCACTGCTCTGGTATTACTCTTTACGCTCTAGTCTCGTATAGTTGGAATATACAGATATCACCTGGTATAAAGTATGTAAGTGGCAATCAGGGCTGTCTTAGACTATACTGTTTTAGGGACGGTAATATATGGTTGGGACTCCAACCTAACCGCGCAAGGAAGCGTATTGATATATAATGTCGTCCAGCCATAAATCAAGTCTAATTATGTTTTTGCGTAGCTTTTGTTCTCTGAATTCTTTGTCTCTTTGTGAAATATAATCATGTTTATTTTTTCAAAACGCTGAAATTTCTGAAGAGGACAAAACATGATATACTCCTTTCAGGCAGATCGAAGAACCCCAGGACAAACAAATCCGAACTCCGCTTATTCCGGAGGTCAACCAGCAGGGTTCTGCATATCCTGGAGTTCAACCAGCAGGTGCGACATATCCCGGAAGCCAGCCAGGATATTCAGGGTCAGCATATCAGGAGGTCAACCAGCAGGATCTGCATACCCCGGATCATCGTATCCGAGAAATCCATATGCTGGTTCCTCATATCCCGGAACAGGCTATCCAGGACTCAGCCCGCAGCCTCCGCATATCCTGGATCCGCGTATCCTGGACATCAGCCCGCAGGATCAGTGTAATCCGAGTGCTCCACCCATGTCCCCGGGATACCCATCAGCGTCCCCTGCTGGGAGTGCGTATCCTCCGGCTGGATCCGCTGGATACCCTGCCGGATACCCACGTATCCGGTCCTCGCCCAGCCGGAGCTGCTTACCCTGGCTTTCCTCGGTAATCAAACAAAACTCTGTCCTTTCTAGACTGCCACTTCAAACCCTAGACATTCATGTGTGGAAAACTAGAATGCAATATAGACGACACCTGGATGTATTTTGGTATGTTTTCTCGCGACATTCTCTGCATGCTTCCCTTACCCGTGTATACTGCATATCGGAGTAAAATCGACCACTCGTATGAGACTTCCGGACCGATTCCACAAACCCATTGCTGACCTAGGTCAAATTTAAAAACTCCTCTCGATGTTTAGTTTTTTTATACTCGAAGTTGAAAATTTGACGCATTTGTCTTGAGATGACCTAGTTGGTGCGGTTATCAGTTTAATATCTACGCAGAAAATAAATGATAAAATTTTGACTCAAATCAGAAATGACTTTGTGAAATTGGCCCGGGGTACAAAACTACAATCCATTTCTAGAAAGAAACTTCATGGTTTTTTAGTTTATTTATATAAAGAGGGCCAACAAACTAAAAAGCCCACCTACAGGCCAGATTATAACAAAAGTACACCAAGAAAAAATAATCTGTGAAATTCTAAAGAATTCTAAAGTGTCTGAATGATGCTAGAATGCATTCTGCTATTTGTAGTAGGCTATTCTGTTAAATATAGCACACTTATTCTTTCATTCAACATAAACACTGTATTAGATTAACATAATATCTTACTGAATATGGCAGAATATTATGTTATAATAACAGAATACATTCCACCATCACTTAAACAATAGACTTTCTGTTACAATTAACAAATTAAGTTTGTCAGTGTAAGGACAGCAGTGTTATATAGAAATACCAGGTAAATAAGGATACTTTTGTTACATACCTTTATGTATTACCGGTATGTTACTTGTACTCAGTAAAACTTTTATTCTACGTCATGCAGAGATAAGTAATTTATCTTGCCTTTTTCTTACCTTGCTTTAGAAAGATCAAACGGTTTTAAACTTCTATGAGTGAAACACATACACATGACATGCTTAGAACATATCTTCAAAAGTTTTAGAAGAATGCGATGGAAATCATCTACTGTTGGGTGACATTATCCCTATTTTTTGATGAACATTAGCTCACCACCAAAGACGACTTTAAAAACATTACAGGAGACCAGTTTTATCGACTATATGTAGTTTCGGCAGTAGACGTGAAATGTGGCACGAATGCGCATGTAGGCCTTTATGGAAGGAAATGGAAGCGACTTTTCTGGCACCCAGCAACTTGTGTGAGATTACAGGAAGCTACTATAAAATGAAGAGTATGGCTTTAAAATGAAACAAGATATGCCAAAAAATGAGAATTTTTTTTCATTTTTAAGGCATGTGCATGTTTTTAATAAATAAAGAGTTTTCATACAGTGGTCGGGAACATTCGAAATGACGTCATTGGTGAACATACTGGGAACGCGGGGCAAGCGTAGCGGGCTCTCCCCCCAACAAAGTTGTCATCTTTGACGTCACCATTAGCGGGCTACTAAATTTCCGGACTGACGCTGTGGTTTCCCCCTAGCTTTGTCCGGTTTCCTCCAAGCATAATGCTGGCCGCCGTCATTTTTAAGTGAAATATTCTTGAGTTTGGCGTAAAACACCAATCAAATAAATAAATCAAATGAATGTCAGTCAGCCACGGCAGCAGCTACATATATATGAGAATTTAATACGTGTATACCATATTACACGACTTAGACACCTCATGTACATATCAAAAGAAAATAGATGATCTTGGTTTACATCAACTACTAGAAAGTGAGCAACATGCAGTGCAAACAACTTTCTCAGTTGTCATACCTGTGGAGATGGATTAAATCTATACAGTATCTCAAATTAACATGATCCCTGATTTTACTGCTCGCAGGTGTATGGAGCATAAGTAGCGTCATATAAAGCAAAAATGTCCAATAATTCACGTATAAATACGTATTCCGTTGACAGTAATCACATGTCAAGATTTATTTATTTTATTTGACTTCATACTTGTTGGTGTGTTATATAGTCTTCTGCAATATATTACTGTACCACCGCATCTTGACTGAATGTATGCTCAGTGTTTTGTTTATATGTTTAAAATACTAGTATGTGAAGAAGTGATGTTCACATGAAGCCACGTTCACTTGAAGTCATGTTCATATGTAGCCATGCATTCGTTGTGCAATCTGAACCTAGCTCTCTGCTTTAACACTTTTTCCAGGTATTGTTGGCCTATTTGACGAAGGTATGATGGTTTCTTCGGACTACTCCGGTTTCCTCCGGACACTCCAATGTCCCCCCATCACTCCGGTTTCCTCTGGACACTCCGGTTTCCTTCGGGCAGTCAGGTTTCCTCCACCCATAAAGCTGATGGCCGCCATATATATGATGCATTCTTAATTAAGGCGTAAAAACTAATCACGCAAAAGAATAAATGCAACAGTGAAGCAGAATGGTAAAACGATAACGCAACAGTACATATAACCACTTGGATTCGTTGTGAATATAGTGTTATATAGATGTCTGGATTTTTTACGATTTCCATGTCATATGACGACAAGGAGTCATTAGGTATATGTAATATGTGTCGTCTTGTAGCAGGCTGAGTCCTTTCGCCATTGAAGTATCATGCCGAAGACACCAAACATGACACCCGCCCCAGTCCAATTATACTGACTCCGGGCTGACCAATCCTGTTTTCTTACTCTGACCTCTCAATGCTCAGCGCCAAGCGAGGCAGCAGAATGCAGCATTTTTGAAGTCTTTGGTATGGACCGACCCGGGTTTGATCTCCTGACCACCTGCAGGACACCCTAACCATTATAGCATTGATGCGGTCGAAGATAATAGTACAGCACCAATTCAAACACTCCTGAGCGACTTACGGACCATTCCGGTCTTCCAGGAGCTTGGTAATAACCCGCCAAAAATGCTCTCTTGATCAAAAACGCCAATTTTTCGTTCAAACTAGGCAATGTGTTTTTAATTTTCAGTATGAAGATCAACGTTAACCAGAAAAATATACTGAAACTTCACATGTAAAATATAAACTTTATAATGTGATCAGTTTTTTCATATTTTGGTAAGTTTAAAACCCGTATTTCTGCACCATCATTTCAGGTATCCTCCGTAGTGCAGTGTTCAAGCGTTGCACCTCGGGAAGATTTCGAATCTTTGTCACTGTTATTATTTGGAAACATACTTTTGTGTGATTAAAACCTTAGGCATTCTGGTATTAAATAAATTTTATCACGAACTAGAATGGATAAGCTATGGAATTACGTAACATTTGGCAACTATATCGAAATCATACGTGGGTCTTTGTTCAGAGCATTTGTGGGCCTTGGGCTATCATGAACTTTAACATGTTTATAGATGAAATATAAGGATGAAATTTACATTCGTTACATGTTTAATTGATTAGTGCATAACTGCCTGCTCTAGAATTTCTCAGAAAGTTACATTTGTGGTCTAATGCAAAAATAAAGATTTTTCTTATTTTATGACCTGTACATCGCTTCATATAACAGCAAAAGAAGAGTGAAACAGAACTGGAAAAAGAAGTAGTCTTACGATTGTGTCAGCAACTGCCACTAACAGCCATAGTTTGTTTCGCTACTTGGGGTGCGTAGCTCCCTAGAGCAAAACGTTTTAATTTTAGCTGTGTTTGAATATCAGCCCCAAGACGCTTGATAAATAAGAGCCCGGGGCTGAGGATGGTCCAGGACGAACCTTTGACCTTCCGTAGTCACACCGTGAGCACCGTACTGATATCGTGATGAATCCAGCATGTTTCCCGCATATACCACCTACGTACCACGGCCTACCCCCCCCCCCCACCCCACCCCACCGTAGACATCAGTAGTCACACCGTAAGCACCGTATTGATATCGTATTGATCATCCTGCATGTTCCCCGCGTATACCACTTACTTACCACGGCCTACCCCCACCTACCGTAGACATTCGTAGTCACACCGTAAGCACCGTATTGACATCGTGATGAATCCAGCATGTTTCCCGGATATACCACCTACGTACCACGGCCTACCCCCACCCACCGTAGACACCCGTAGTCACACCGTGAGCACCCGTATTGACATCGTGATGAATCCAGCATGTTCCCCGCATATACCACTTACTTACCACGGCCTACCCTCACCTACCGTAGACACCCGCAGTCACACCGTGAGCACCGTATTGACGAGATTGTGAAGGCCGGTATTGAACCCATACCAGGTGTACTCAAGCGATTGAAAGATAAACGTCTTAATTACTATCAACTAGTGGTTGAGGAGTTAACGTGTTTGACTTTCCATAGCTAGGATATGTGAGGCACGGGGTTCAATCCCTGTGTTAGGTAATTTGTAAGTTCTCCTGATCACTACTATTTGGTGACAATACGCGGTGGACTACGCTCATCTAGCAGTTTGTGCATTCTAACGTCCGTTGATGGCACTTGTCTTCCAACACTGACTGCATGACATCGTATAGGTGAAAAATTCTTAAGTATCACATTAACAGTAGTCAAATAAATAAATAAATAAATAAATACTTCGAATGACACATAAGTTAAGCGTGCATATGCATTTCTACATACGATAGACACACACTTAATAAAGTAAATACTTTTTCAATGTGTAAACATTCATGTCGTATGTGTACATTTTTATTAAGATCAATACTCAGCGATATTTGGCCATGCGCCCACAAACCTTTCACGTGTATGTAATGACTGGTCAAACATGAGGTCATGCATTGCTCTAAAACAGTTTTACTTAGCATGTTCATACTCTGTGTTTAACATTCCTGTCGTGGTGTTGTTATACATATATATAGCAAGACAATATAACCATTATATATATATATATATATATATATATATATATATATATATATATACAATAACATTAGTCTTCGTTTTAGGTGTGAAGAAAAGATTGGTGTCATCATAACGGGCGATCGGCTGGCGCAGATCCCCAGCAAGCAAGCTGTGCATTCAGCTAACACATCACAATAAGCTACATTCCTGCGGCGAGTTGAGCCATGGCTGATGACCGTGGATCTTACTACCGCTAAGGCATGCTTTCTTTGTTTTGTCTTGTTCCGTAACAAAACACTGAGGGGCTGAACAGAGACGTGCGAGGGGGCTTGTTACTCAGGACTAACATATACTTTACACGTGCGATGAGCATTGTTCGTTGGTCTGCTTTGATGGTCCGTGGGTTGGGAGCAGCACTGACAGCAGATAAGCCACCGTGTATTTATACGGCTTTCAGATAACCAGATGTCGCATTCTTACGGCTTTTCCACTCGGGCTTAAACTTGTCAGCAGTTCGCAGGTGGAACATATTAGGTAAGTTTACACGACATTTTGTATCTATCTGTTTTTGAAATCGTCTTAAGGAATTCCTCACGTCAGAAGGGCGAACTGATTATTTTATTCGAATATTAGTTGTGCTGTTGTATTAAATTTAATACTTTAATTAACACTTTTTGAACATTTTTTTTAATCTTTAACTGTATAATGATTTTAAAAGTTGGTCGTTTTAGATCTATCGGTCGGTCAAATTGTTGATATCACATTTGTTAATATTGGCCACCTAACTTTTAATATGGGCCACCTATCCTTGAATATTTGCCACCTATATTTTAATATGGACCGTGCATTGACGGATCTGGATGTAAGACGACACAAAGTTCAATGCGGTGATATCGCTAGTAATCAGAATAACGGATATTATGATGTGCAGATATACATGAGGAGTCATTATATACTTGGAGTATTGGATTTAGGGCCACTTCCCTTCCGGATGTCGTGGCCCTATAGTCATTATATACCAGCATGAAGATCTTTGTTTATATGTTGACCCACTGGTCTCACTCACGTCATGTGACGCGACTTGACGCGACTCTGCGCTTCGGAAGAACATCTTCATCTTCTGACAGCGGCCAGTCGTTAATTGCGAATGCTTTGTAGTGATTAGCGATTAAGCTGCAGGAGGTGTATGGGAACTACAACAAAACCCCATCCATTAGAAAAGCTGTTTGGTATGTATGGAGGATCAATGGTATATCAAAATCTTTTAGGATTATCATTATGAAAACAAGGGGTGGATTTTGCCTTTATTTGGAACGAGGTAGAAAGTACGCCGACCACTTGAAACAGCTGACCAGATGTGGTGACCATGAGAGTCCGGTGATCTCTTTTTCTTAGACACGTACAAGTTTACGTAAAAATTGCAGGACATTCCTAGCGTTCATACCTCAAACATTGTGTCAAAATGAGAGATTCAACGGATCCCGCTCAAGGGCGTTCAAGGGCTGCAAGATACAACTTGAAAACACATTCTGTCATTGGATTAATTTTACAACATGTATGTAAGCATTTATACATGCTAACGGATGGAAAGTCAATTCCGGCTTCTTGTTCAACGGATTTCCAATAACAAACTAAAAGAAAATAGATGTTTTTAAAAGTGTATTTATTACAACACGTTAAATTTACATGTTACACTAAGGTATTTATCGTACACCAAGCTGTTTATTGCACGCCAAGCTGTAAATGTTTAAAGTTGCATATTATTAAATACATCGTGTACAACCCAGTAAGTTGCATATATATATATATATATATATATATATATATATATATATATATATATATATACATATATTTTTGCCTCAGACTAATAGTCACAGAAATACTAATACAGAAATCGAGGCATCACCACGAAAACTTGTGAAACCTTTTACATATATGTGGTATATATGCATGGACTTCATTATTAGGAAGTTGTATGTAGTCAAATACGTTGTATATTGTACCCCAATTTTTGTATACTGTACAACAAAATGCACACGACCTCCATGCAAGATGTATGTGGTATATAAAGTCTGTATGGAGTAAGTTAGCTATATAAATGGGGTTTGGTACATTGGCCGGTAGTGGGGCAGAGCGTTCGATATGTATACCTACAATTCTGCATAATGTGTGTGGTATTCTAAAGGATATAATCGAATTGTGAGAGGAGCCATTCCTTAATTTTATCACAAGTTAGAAATCTGTTTGTGTGACAGAATTTCACACGAATATATAGAAAGGCGAAGGATAACGATTCGTAAAAGATCTAGGGCGTTTGCAGAGAAAGTATGGCTTTGTGTGTGAGCAATTAAGAAGAAATAGGTGACTCGCCAAAGCGTTGACCTTGTCGTTAATAAAATGGCAGGTTCGAATCCAGCATTCGCTGGCTCGAATTTTAGACAGAATGTTTTTCAGGGCTATTTTTTACTCTGAGCACTTCATTCTCTCCACCAAAAAGTGTATCTGATAAATTTTCGAATAAATGCAATACAGGAAATTAACAATCAAATCTAAAACGAAATAAGTTTGTCTGATTAGTGTGTTTGTTGATGAAACAAATTTCGCATGCTCCATGGCGTCGTGAAACTAACAATATGGCTACAATACTGCCGGAATGGCGTTCGGTCTTAATCATTTTATTTGTTTGTTAAAAATTCTCGGAGCACCATAGAAGAATGTCATATTGTATATTGTGCCATTGTTGTTTGGCAGAGAAAGCTACTTCCTATCACATACCTTGGATAATCAGATAATCTCACCATCAGGCGTAATTATCTTGAAGAGGCTCACCGAGTGGAAACATAGTTATCGCTTTGTTTGCGCTAATTGCCCTCAAGCCACTTTTAAGTGAAACGCTCTTACCCAAAAGCTCGTGCATGCGTGCGAATTCTTTATGATGCGCATGCGCGCGAACAAGTGTGCAGCAGTCGGCTATATAGGGCACATTTCTATCAACAGTAAATGCAAACTTAAACAATTATCACAGAAAAATGTATGTCATTAATATATAATGTCAAATGCACGGAAAATTTAAAATCAAGCATATTTAATCGAATATAAGAAAGCACGCCTACTAATCAATGTTTGTGACGTTTGTTTACGTGACCTTTGTTTTCTCAATGATATTATACATCAAAAGTAACAAATTGTTTGTCTACCTGGCGATGTCGACACGTTATGCATGCTTCCCTTTATTAAGGTGAGGTAAAATAAACCACCTGTGGTGTTGAGGGTGATTTTCATTTTGCCCTGCTTTGAAAAGAGGACAATGTCATCAGTGGCAGTGTGTAGTTCGGCATCTGCACAAACATTCGTCCCAGGTATACAGAGTTATCCGTACCACATAGACAATTCATGTTTGTTCAGACCCCAGCCCATCAATATTAGACGTGGAAAAAAAGAAAATAAACAAGTGTATGTCAACGTCAGCGGCGCGAACAAATCGAAACTATCAAATGCTCAAACAACCAATATGCTAAAATTTGCATAAGGTCGGCCACTGCGCATACTGTATGTAGGCAATCGGAATAAAAATCCCACCTACGTGGAAAATGACAAAAGATGTTGCTGATTTTGCCATGGAAGACGAAACTTAACTCTTTGGCCATATTTATACAGATAATACATAAATTGTTTTAGATCCATATCGAATCATGTAGTTTGACGTTGATAGTACCAGGGAAGAAAATGAGGTTGCCCTGAGTCAAAGGTGTGGTTGTTTGTCTTGCTGCTGTACTCAACGCACACATCTGGAGTAGACCTGTATAGCCTACATAGGCTAACTATTACCAACGTCATTTGGTGGGCCTTAAGCCCGTGGGTCAGCAGACTCACCTTAGGTTCCCACCTATGCGGAATGTCTATTGAATTACTCCTTCGACCTTGCCCAACCATCGTAGATAGCTATTGAAGGTTCGAGCATAGTGCTTAATAGAATCAAAGGTTTGTACTTGTCGTTGTTGTTTTGTATAAGGGTAATGTATAGCCTAATAACAGACGTACATCTATTGTGTGTACGACATGGAAACATCTTTTCTGGTGTAAGGCGTGACGATTTCTGAAAACGATTATTAAATTAGACCAGAGAATCCCTCAGAGATCGATGTTAACTTTATTAAGGGTTTATATCTTCTTTGTTTGTGTGTATGTTTTCATGAGAGCTTGATATTTACAGTTCCGCCTCTCCCAAAAAACTCAAGTCGCGGTACCCACACCAATATTTGGCCGATTAGTGCTTGACCTAATTGCTTGTCCTAAAAGCCAAGGTCTACACCAACACTCAAAAAATTAATCCGGAATTTTGTTGTCTGAGTGATGCTAGAATGTGTTCTGTTATTACAGCATAATATTCTGTCAAATTCACCATAATATTCTATTAGTCTAATAGAGGCATAGAATAGTTACGTTCAACAGAATAATCTGTTGCAATAATACAGATAATTATACCGATAACAAACATTCTGTTAAATTTAAATTTTCAACAGATTAGGATTTTTAGTGAACGTTCTTGTGTGTGTGTGTGTGTGTGTGCGTGTGTGTGTGTGTGTGTGTGTGTGTGTGTGTGCGTGTGTGTGTGTGTGTGGTTTGTTCACCACAGCTTCCAGATACTGCTCATATTTCAGCTCCACGCGAGGTACCCCAGCTCCAACTGAAATCCGCCATATTATCTTAGAGCCTCGTTTTGGGTTGGACTCACTGAACCTTATTTCGTTAGCTTTCACCCTTTGTAGTTCTCTGTCTATCACAGTATACAAAATATGTAAACTGCTGTAGTGTATCTAGAGGCGAACGCGTTAATCGCTTGGCCATAGCAGAGTTGTCTGTTAACGCAGTGATATACTGAGAGGGAATCTCCATCCAACTCTTTTCAAGAATTTAAACATTACCATTTGTTGTATGTCCATGTCCAAATTTTCGCATTTTGGAGAAAAATTACAACGGTTATGAAAACATAACTGACAGTAAAACATTACCTCTTTGTGGCATTTGAAAACAGCTAGCTATATTAAAAAATGCAAAGATGTAAAAGTTTGTAAACCTGGCTTTACGGAGTCACCAGCACCTCGGACTACACTATATGCATGTACATGATAGCCCTGGTCAACGCAAAGTTAATTTTTCCACATTTGGCCATCTTGTTTTCGGAGCCTCTTTGCCGCATGTGACACATCCAGTTACATCTCACAGGTGTTATCACTCCGCCGAGCAGACAGCGAAGAATTCTCGGATGTCCGGCACAGTAATCGGAATCCAATTGCAAATAATACTGACGCTTGTTTAAAATGGCTTCCGACAAAGTTTTAGTCATTTCATTTTAGTGCAAGTAATTAGGACATTTAAGTGCCTTTGATACAAAAGACACTCACTCGGAGGACTTGTCATTGACAGGGGCCTATTAGCACCTTATGGAAGAGCCATTTTGACACCATATAATAAATGGTGGGATTTCTCGCCCAAAGAGCTAATCATCGAGACGATCGATTTAGAAGTCGGCTCTCGGATTGTTTTCATGCTTCCATTCACAATACATACTGAGTAAACTGCCTCTCACAGAACATAATATATTGGGTCAAACTGACTGAATATTGAATGCTATATGTGTGGGTGGCCACTCTCAGAAATCATCGCGGCACTTTTTGCCCGAAATAACGTCACCTTTCGGCTCTCCATGAGAGACAGCTAATAATTATGGAAGGAAATCTGCGTACGATGTGACACTGAAGTGTCAACAGAAACATTCATATGAAAACATTGGTAAACAAAGTAAGAAGCATTTATAAACAGGGTTGTGTAAATGTGAATTAATAAAGAATACAGGAGCTTTCTTGATGTTAATCATCAAAACACACCGATACCGTGATGCAGGCGTTTTGCAAATTGAAATGGTTGCGATGTATTTTGAAATTTGCATTCGAAGTTGTCAGTCGGTTTCCATACATTTTCATTGCGTAATTGACGACTTCGTCCGATGATAAACTGTTTATCAAATCGAAAATATGGAATATTGATAGCTGTGGCACATTTTATATAGAATATTCCCTGTTGTTTTGCTTGAAACATTTAATTTTTCGTTTAAATTGTTTGAGTATAAATTTAGTCTGAAAGCTTGACGCTTGACCGTGTCACGTGGTCAATCACAAGGTGAGCTAACACAGCCCGGGTCATCCACCGATTAAGTGAGTGTAATTATTCGTTACCATTTCATAAATCTGAAGATTGTAGCGAGATTGGAATTCACTGTTTGACCCTTGGATGTGGACGTTTTGACTTCCGTGAAGCTTATTTATCAAAACGGCCATATCTTTGTTGTTCTTTTTTCAATAGTGTTTGTGATCGTCGATTGGAATTGGATTTTTAGTGGTTGTTGAGATTTAAAGAGAGGTCAACTTTATTTATTGGTCTATTGGAAGAAAGGGTGGAAGAAACCTTAGTGCCCGGTCTAAACCATCGACCTTTGACAAGTTATCGATGATGCCACATGTGACAAGTGATTTTCAATGAACCTTAAACTGTGCAAACGAGCCACATGAGCGTTCTCGATCACATAATAAAGTCACCAAGGCAGTGCGAGCTGGGGAATATACTTTCCCTGTCCATGCAATACCGGGTTTACTCAAATTGATATACAGTCATATGTCAGTGACAAATGAAATATAGATCACAAGATATAATATTTCAAGTTTAAAATAAAAATTCTAAAATCTAGTACTCCTCTGCTGTGTTATACACATGGATCCAAAACTATATGATGCATAACAAGCATACGTCCAAAAAAAGCTTTAAATCCCTTAAGGGTGAATGAAATGCGTATTTAAAGTGTAGTACGTGTAGCTCTGTTATAACTGTACAACTCATTCCTCATACGCATTCTGAATTTTTCCTGTCTGATTGCCTCTCCCCTGTACATGTTTTAAAAAGCTTTTGATCGGCACTAAAACTAACACGACGGAAAAATGAACGTTGTTGTGGAGTAATAAGCCAATATACTGTTAGTCCCATGTGTGCCTCTGCGTGCCTCTGCGCTGTATATGTACTTGGGCTGGCGCCCAATGAATTCGTGTAAATTTTTTATGAAGTAGCAGTTTTATAAAATTGTCTTTCATTAACTCAATATGGGTGAAGAAAATATCGTCAGTCCTTCATTTTATTGGCTGATAAGTGTGTCTATATGGAGGCACATTCGTCACAAATGAAGAAAGCTTTTCAGTTCTCCGAGGGCTTCGTACTGCTGTCCTTCTCTGTTCTGTTCAGTTCAGATATCATGTACTTTACAGGTACCTGCGCACAGTTTCCTGCCTCACGATGACGTCACTATGCGTGATGATTCTTGCTGGCCTCTCTTTGGTCCACAGTTTCCCGTCCGATTCAGAGAAACCGTACCGTGGGTGAGTCAAATAGTCCCTATAGGGTCGAATAAGGTACCAAGGTGATTAAAAAGAAAAAAAAAACAAAAACATTAACGTCAATAAGTTTTATCCTGTCTCCTATATTTATACTTAGATCTGTGATTTGGCAGTAGGAAATGGCACTAGCAGATGAGGTACATGCATTTCGTTATTGGATGCGGACAAAAGGAGAGGATTAAACCAAATCAAAAATCAAAGTACTGTTAGCAAGTTTGTATGCTTACAGGCCGACAGAAGATTGCATGTAGTAGTGGAGTAATGACCCAAACAATTATAGTCAAGGGTTTAGTGACTAACTTTTTTCCTCTGACCGCATAATTTTGACCAATTTTTTCTTGGCGAGTCGGTGACCAACATTAATTTGGTGACCAAGCTCTTCTGACATTGCACTTGCCTTGGTCAATGTTGACGAACCATCTAGAACCAGGAGGCCTTTTAAATAGCCAGAGATTCCTTTAAAGCCATTTCGGCCGATGTTATTTGTTCTATTCATGTTAAAAATCCGACACTGTTATTTGAGGGGAGAGGCTGGGAAAGTAAGAGTTTGCATGAATATTGAGATGTGTCGCGTAGGATTTTAGCGGGTGTACGCGAAATTATCAAAATTAAGAGGTATCGAGAAATGTAACCTGTAAATACTTACATGTAATATCAAAATTGATTCGTATCGCGTAGAAATTTGACAAGTAAATATTTACTGTCAACATTGAGGTGTATCGGGAACAAATTTAACAATCAAATGCTTAGCATCCAAATTAAAAAAATATTAAGTATTTACTTAATATTAAAATTAAGGCGTATCGCCTACAAATTTAGCTACGTCCAATAGCGAGATGTGTTTAATTATATGCACTGTAAAAATCAATCGATTCTCCCAGTTATCAGTTTCATATATAACTGACAATGCGAACGGCTTCCTGCTTAATCGTCAGTACCATGCATAAACGTTGTACCGAAATGTTTTATTTCTCAGTATAAAGTCTTATCGAAGTTTTCTCAACAAACATTGTCCCTTTTTATCTCATCTTTTTCTCTGAACCATTTGAATAAGACATTGATTTAGGCAGCAGCTTGTTAGAAAGTGTAAGTGCAGTTTTCTAATTGGATTTTCCCGTTACAGTTGAGATTAAATCTAAGCTTGGGGGTTCAGCTGTATATATAGCCAACTTAGTGACCTTGTTCTGCAACAGCTGGGAAACATTTCTTGAATGACAACATTTTTTTACGACCTTGAATTTTTTTTATAATTTTTACTTTTACTTTGGCACCTGTCTCGTTTTCCCCTCAGCAACATAGTTCCAGAAGTACAGGCAGTTTGGGCTATTTGTTAATAAAATGATAAGCGTGATAAAATTGATTGAATTTGATAAATACGTGCAACTGAAATGCAAGAGGAAAGCGAGAAATAAAAACGGAATGTGTTCGTCGCCAGCGTGTTCTCAGACCAGACGTAAATTGGAATGGCGAGAAAGTGTGAATGAAAATTGATGCTTAGTGACGTGGAAGACGACTTTTACCACGAATACTACCAAGTTAGATAATTTGTGATATCCTAATAAGCAAGTATAACTACTTCCGCCTACACCCCAAACGTCTCGATTAATTATTTGTTCTATCTTTATTTTCCTATCTCTTTTGCTTTTTCAATAGCCAGCGTCTTAAGTGGGTAATTTGGAAACTATTTGCACTGATATATTAAAAAAATTAATTTTTCATTGTCACCAAACTGCATGATGATACAGAACACAAGTAAAAACATAAGGACACCCCTCATCTTTTTGAACATTTCATCATCAATAATGAATGCTACTTTTTTCCATATATACTGCTGTAAGTTTCTTGATATTCTTTTTGGAAGAATATTGATTGATTGGAAACAATAAAAACCAGCCCTACGCGCTGTCTATTTATAAAATGGATGGGAACTAGAAATCCAGTGCGATTTTTATGACGATGTACGAGTGAGAGGAAAGATAACACATAGTTAGGATTGACTGCCTCTGAATTATTGAAAGAAAACTCCAATATATCTTGCATACAAATGGAATACTTAAAATTTTCATTTTACACTATCAATACTGTTTGTTTTTTTGGGTTGTAGAGAACAAGTGTCAATCATATATATGTATCGTTTTGTCTATTATTCACAAAGCTATATGCATGGCTTTATATGTACACGGAGTAACACGGACGTTGACTAAATCATTTGTCACAAATAGCACACCCACTTTGTGCAGGACTGTAACATTTTAAAATAGCCCATTCGTGAACTCTCACTGATCATTATTATAGTAAACACAAAACTGGACACAATTGCTTTAAAATTAAGATGCGACTGAAGCACAAAGCTAAGTGGAAAATGGCTAGATTCTTTCGTCATAAGGATTTTAGCTCGGTGGTGTTGTACGAGAGAATAAACCCAGAGCAGCGGCGACAGTGTAATAGGTAGCAAATGGTTACAAGCAACCTGTATCTTGTCAGTTCATCTCAGATACGGTTTTATTCTAACTGTTCATGTAAATGCTTAAAACATAGACGCCTTTAGCACCATAGCTAGACACAACCGCTGACACATGATGGCGTGGGTTCAATACCGGTCCTTGACAGGGAATATTGTTGATTCCCCCAAATCTGTTGTTCCTAGGGCCTTTAGGATAATGTGCAGATGACGGATCTCGTTGGTCCGTTTGCACAATCTTACGTTCTCTCCTGACACTCGTTGTCTGAGACGATTAAAATGCTGGCACCCTGGCTCTCTTGACCTATGAATTCGTGAGTTCGAATCCAGGTGGCATTGGTCCCCCCACCCATCAAGCTTACCGTCATTGTATAAGTGGAAAACTCAAATAAATATTTACCTAAAACAAGTCGTTTTCTTTGGCACTGTTGGGGGCTGTAAGTGGTTACACAACTATTCTATTTCTTTTTACTCAAGAGTCTAACCATTATGTCCTTACAATCTATCTACACATGTGTTTGACTAAAATTGAGCAGAACAGATATTTGTAAGCACTAAATCAGAACATAGATTGTCATTAAAAACGTTTCCAGAAGTTCCCTTTGTGATGTCGACATGGTGAATGGCAATTTTATATAGGGCAAATACATCTATGAATAACGTAAGAAATGCCTTTTTGTGTTCTGTTACTTTTATTACTTTCGAATTTGTTCGAGTATTTCTGAATTTATTTCTTTGCAGCCATCAGGTTTTTGACATCACCACTGAACACGAGAATCACAAAGATATCGTATCACAACTTGTGGATGAACACGAGGTATGTTTGATCACAAGCCCGAGTGCTCTCTTAACACGCAATAAAGTTAAAATAATACGTGTTAAACATTTTAAAATGCCAGGCTGTGTAATGATTGTTTGCAGGTTGTAGCACAATGTTACATTACAAGGTTTTTAACATGTATAATGCGGAGTGCAATACATAAAAGTGTTTATTTTATATATATTTTTTTATTTATTTGATTGGTGTTTAACTCAGTACTCAAGAATTTCATTTATACGACGGCGGCCAGCATTATGGTGAGAGGAAACCGGGCAGAGCCCGGGGTAGCAGACAACAACCCGCAGGTTGTTGACAGACCTTCCCACGTACGGCCAGAGAGGAAGCTGTACTTACTCTGTACTTACAGCGACCGCATTAGTGAGAGGCTCCTGGGTTATTACGTTGCGTTAGCCCGGTAATTAACTGAGCCACGGAGCCCCCCTATTTTATATAGAAGATATGGTGTTAAATTACAACGTTTTGTAATTATTTTGTAATGTGTTTAACACTTTAGAAACTGTTAACTTTACATTATAAACACTCTCCATCTCCCACCACTGCCAAAATGTTGAATTTAACATTGTTAAAGTTAAATAGCATTCCAGTGTTAATAGAGTATAGACGTTCACCCGCATAGGTGTTAAGGAGTGGCGGTGTAAGGAATGATGAAAGATAGTTGTGCTGGGAGTGGTGAAGCCAATCAAAATAAATACAAAGTGTTCATGCCATTCTTGAAGCCAATCTTCTTGTACACACGCACGCCTCACCTTGCTGTTTCTAAGCGCAGTTTTGTTAGCCGGTATCACGTTATTTGCTGTTTTTCATTGCATATAGGGGCCTCCGTGGCTCAGTCGGTTAGCGCGCTAGCGCAGCGTAATGACCCAGAAGCCTCTCACCAATGCGGTCGCTGTGAGTTCAAGACTAGCTCATGCTGCCTTCCTCTCCGGCCGTACGTGGGAAGGTCTGCCAGCAACTTGCGGATAGTCGTGGGTTTCCCCCGGGCTCTGCCCGGTTTCCACCCACCATAATGCTGGCCGCCGTCGTATAAGTGAAATATTCTTGAGTACGGCGTAAAACACCAATCAAAAAAAAAAATCATTGCATATACATGCCTTGGTCGATTTGTCCTTTGCCATTTGTTGTCTCTGACAGATATAAGGCATGGCCAGTCGATGCTGTGTCATTTGCTGTTTCTCCCTGTATACCTGGTTTGGTAGAGTTGTGCTGTGCCATTTGTTGTCTCTCGTGGATGGAAGGCATGTCCAGTCGATGCTGTGTCATTGGCTGTTTCTCCCTGTATACCTGGTTTTGTAGAACTGTGCTGTATCATTTGTTGTCTCTGACAGATATAAGGCATGGCCAGTCGATGCTGTGTCATTGGCTGTTTCTCTCTGTATACCTGGTTTGGTAGAACTGTGCTGTATCATTTGTTGTCTCTGGTAGATGTAAGGCATGGCCAGTCGATGCTGTGTCATTTACTGTTTCTCCCTGTACACCTGGTTTGGTAGAACTGTGCTGTATCATTTGTTGTCTCTGGTAGATGTAAGACATGGCCAGTCGATGCTGTGTCATTGGCTGTTTCTCCCTGTATACCTGGTTTGGTAGAGTTGTGCTCTATTATTTGCAATGTCTGGTGACAGCCTGGTATGGCCAGGTCGTATTGTATGTTCGGCATCATTTGCTATTTCACCTAAATGATAAATGATATTTTACAGGGAAATTCAAAACTTTACATGGTGTTGAAATTATAAACAGTTCAAATGAAACGTGTGGGATTGATAACAAACTGGTCAGTTGAATAGTGTGACGCGTTGTGCTTGTTACTGTACCTCGGTTACTGCTTCATCTCCTATCACAGTTATCGGGTATGATATAATGACAGGCACTATAATGAATGTAGTAGTCAAGAAATGACGTATTGCATAACCAGGCCATCGTGCATGTCATGCCAAGGTTCTTTACAGAATAATAAGAAAATGGTGGCCGGGTACACGGTCAGTTAAAAAATTGCACTTAAACGAGGCCTTCCGTACTATTAATACTTTGGAAACCGGACAACTTTGACATCGTCATTTTAAAGAAGAACGCCTGGAGGAGATTGGTCGATCACTCATTGTTGATATCTGGGAGATATAACGGAAATAACGGGACTGCATAGCTTCCTGGTTGCTATAGCAAAGGTTAGGCTGCACTCAGCGTCCCGTACTCCCCTGGCACGGCGGACCGGAATAGGGGACGTGAAGTGGACAGTTCGGACATCCCTCAGATCGACTCACCCACACTTTCGTGATGGTGGGAACCTTTGGAGATTGGTCAGACAATTATGCCATTGAAAAGGACGCGGTATTTTTCTGTTCTTATTCATGTAGTCAAACAAAGTACATAGATGTGCTATATGGACGTTATGGAATTATCTACCATGACAAATATATCAGACATCTTGCCAACATGGTCACCGAAACAATACTAGCCATATTTCGCTCTGACAATGTTGGCAGTAGGGATCACAGCTAACATTTATTTGAATAGATAAATCGTCATTTTTTCATCTCTCCGTTTAGTTATATTTGAGCTAGTGAGTTCAAACCTATCTCAAATACGCCATCCCCCCCCCCCCCCCCACTAATTGCAAAAGGAACAGAACAAGATGCTGTATGTAACTGATGTCTCCTTGTTTTTTTCGCCCCCCAGCTGGACGTTTGGCGGTACCCCAAGTCTCTTGGAGGCTCGATGAGCGTCAGAGTGAGGCCGGAATATGTCGCTAGGGTGTTGGACTCGCTCAACAAGCATGGCCTACACTACAGGATTAAGATCCGCGACGTTCAAGAGTAAGTTAGCAATGCACGCAAGAGCCCATTCGTATACGTCTTGCTCCTTCCCCTTAGCTCAAAGACATCACGGACAGCTTTCTTAATTATACTCTGTACGAATATTGCATCAGGAAAACCTAGAAACCGAACATGATTATAGCGGCCTTGAGGACGCCATGCCCCAATATGGATGACGTGTAACGATTCCATCTTGAAAGAAAACTGTAAAATAGTATAATAGATTACAGCATGGGGAATAAAATCGGAACACTATGATAGCTGGCAAATGGTCATATGTAATTGGTTAAATCCGTCCTCTTGTCAGTTTACCTCAGTCAGGGTTTTATTCCGACTGTTCATGGCTTAGGCAGAGTTAGGTAGAAAAAGAGTTAGGTATTTAATTCAAATCGAATTGCGAAATTTTTCTCCTCCACAGCTTAGTCGATGAAGAGTTACAGTCCATCACAGAACGTCACCGATCGAAAAGAGCTACCTCCTTCGACCGCTACAATTACAACAGCCACGCCAAAGTAAGTCTAGTTGAACTGATCATGTCTTGGTGGAATGTCCTTGGTAGGTACGGCATGGAAGCCCCTTTCGAAGGTTGCAGTAGATGAAGAGATAACAGTTTTCAGGATTCAGACACATCAAACAGGCATTCGTAATGCCTTCTTGCATTAAAGTAAATGAGGTATATAGTCTAACCCGATGGGGTCGTACATCATAGAAATGTTTAGCGAATCGCTCTGCATCACCTACAGGTGTAGCGTTGCACAGGATACACATTATGCTGATAGAAGAGATACGTTTTGCATATGTAATCTCTGTCGATGAAAGGAGGAATTTTTTATTATTTATTTCATTAGTTTCCATCTCTGTACTCAAGAATATTTCACGTATACCGTTACGACGGGGGTTGGGTTTGTGAATGAAGGAAACCTGAAAGAACTCGGATAATATCATCACGCTTCGTTAGTTATCAGCGCCATTCACCAGGCCAATGACGATAGACTTCATGGCGTAAAACCGCAGCCGAATTGGCGAGACCTTTACCAATGTCATGGGGTAATCCAATGTAGCCAGATCAACGTTCAGCTGGGCCAACAATGACCTACAGACTATATACGAATACAATGGGTCCGTAAAATAAAAGCACGATGAATATTGCCTTCCACAGAAGGCCCATACTCTGCCTAAATGACCAATGGCGATCATTTTTCTGTGCTATAACGTCGGGTTAAACCTTATTCGTTCATTTTTCTGTCTTTAATCTTTTTTGGTTCTGATTTTTTTTTTCAGATTAATGAATTTATGGCCAGTTTGGCTGCTCAGTGCTCAGCCTGCAGAATAGAAAATATTGGTAAAAGCCTTCACGGTAGAGACATGGATGTTTTGGTGGTAAGTTCATGCACGGAATATCACAACAAACCACGTAATTAACAGTTATACGCGTGACAGTGGTCACGATTTTAGGGTATTTAATGTCACAAGCAATATGGTATTAGACCAATCCTAAACGGATTTTATTAATTGATGATAATATGTGTTATTGCATTAGTTCGAACATAAATAATTATATTGTATATTACCGGTCGCTTGAATTGCGGTCAACTAAAATGGCATTGAGTTGCAAAATACATGCCTGGAGTATGTGACGTCACGCTCAACTGGCCTATGTTTGATCCGTCAGCTCCTTTCTTTCGCTGGTTTACGAACAAAGAGAGACGGTAGTTGAGGGCATTATCAACAGATACGTTTTAGTTTTTAATTTTGTATGTAATAATGTCTCCGTGGCTCAGTTTATTAGCGCGCTAGCGCCGCGTAATGACCCAGGAGCCTCTCACCAACGCTTTCGCTGTGAGTTCGCTGTGAGTTCAAGGCCAGCTCATTGCTGACTTCCTCTCCGGCTGTACGTGGGAAGGTCTGCCAGCAACCTGTGGATGATCGTGGGTTTCCCCCCTTTGCTCCCACCATAATGCTGGGATAGTATAAGTGAAATATTCTTGAGTACGGTGTAAAACACTAATCAGATAAATAAATAAGTAAATAAATAAATTGTATGTAATAAAAGGGTTAAGCTTCTCTGGTTCTTTGCTTACCCACCCAGAGTGTGACTGTGATCTGACGATACACTATGATAATAGAGAGCCGTTCATTCGTGGATACTTGATACGTTTGGTTTATATTTCTCAATACGTAGTATATGATGTGGCCTAACATATAAAACTATATAAAGAAAAAGCTTATCAGTTTTCTTCTTAACTGTGGCGTAAAAATACCTCTAAAATGCAGCTTCTCATTAAGTTGCCTTCTGTGGAGACGTCAACGACGATAACTGTTAAAACAACTTTATTTGGGGACGGGCCGAATTGGGGGCGCTAAGCTGCTCCCGCATTCCGAGTTTGTTCACCGATGACGTCATTTCCGAATATTTCCGACCATTGACGGAACATAAAAACATGCATAAAACAGAGTTTATGAAGAAATATAAAATTTTTCGTCAATAAATGACCTTTTTTGACATCTTCCTTCACACTCCTTAAAACTGTACTTTTATAATACACTTAAAAAATTAATCTGTTAATTTTAACAGAAAGTCTGTTGTGTGAGTGATGTTAGAATGTATTCTGTTATTGCAGCAGATTGTTGTGTTAAATATAACATACATATTCCATTACTTCCACATAAAAACTCTATTAGACTAACAGGATATTATGTTAAATATGACAGAATATTGTGTTAAAATAACAGAATACATATTAGCATCACTCAGACAACAGAATTTCTGTGAAAGTAACAAATTAATTTTTTGAGTGGACCTTCTTATGTATTCTTTAAAAACGAAACCACTATAAGGGATAGAGCGAGATATACGCCAAGCTATCCCTGAATCGTAACGAAAAATTTTCGAAAGATCTTTATTATGTCTGTAGTCACCCCAGAGACCTTATGAAAAACGTGTGGCCTTAAATCCCGTATTTCCAGACTATCACCATGACATCGGACATCAAGACAGCATAAAAAATAATTGCCATAATTCCTATAGTTAGCATCTTTCCAATTTAACCCAGCGCCAACTACAAAAGCCAACAGAGCCTAAATTTGATGTTCTGTTATACACGGCGTAGGAACGCAGTGCAAACCCCCTCCTGGGTGATGTATCACTCGTACAAAGATGCCCGGATAATACTCTTCTATCCAAAAGCGTATCTCGCATAATGTGGTCTAACGATAAAAATTAGTTGTATGTGCATTTTCACAAATAGGACCATTTAAACGCCTCCTCATACAGCGCTGTTCTTGCGATTTGATTGATGTTCTCTTTATTGAGGAATTATTATCTGGGTTTTCACCTCCTGGTGTTTTGCTGTAATTATGTAAAAATCAGCTGGATTCTAGCCTGGAGTCCGACGTCTTAAACGGGCCAAATCTTTCTGTAGAAGAAACACCTGGCGAGACAAACACGGTAACTCTTATTTTTACCTTGCTACAGACGTTACAAGTTTTGATTAATTTATATCTGGCGTAAGGGTACAGAATCGAAACTTGTTAAATACAGCACATAAAAGTGTCACAGACGACAGATTGTCGTAAAATCGTAAAATGCTTGCTCACTGATACTGGTCTTCTCATAATCAATCTGCCTCTGAACAGTATGGTCGCTAGCTTTCAAGTGCTGCTTCCGGTTGTTCGATTGCGACTTTAATACAAGAGGTTGTGTCAGATATGTATCGTGGCGGTTAACGATGGTTTAGGCCAGGAACTGTTTTTTTCCCTCATGTAAAACAGGCTACAGCCTCATATGAAATGCTCTCAAAATTGTAAAGTGTTTAGATAAAATCTGGCCATACAGACGGACTGGTCGTTAAAATGATCCAACTGCTAAAAACACTGATTGTGTCTACATAAATCTTAAAGGAAAATGACGTCGGTTTAGCTTTCAATTTATTACACTTTAACATGTGTGTTAAGAGCCTAAACACGAAGCTCCACACAATCTTGCTTTTACTTTTTAAGCACATGATTTGCTAAACATGTAATGAGAAAAGGTGTTTAGGTTGAATTGCGGAGATATAAAACATGTGAAGGGCACAAAATATTTTGCACCGGAAATCCTAAACATGTTTACCTCAAAACACATGGTATGCTAAACATGTTTGATACCTATCCACAAAGCAACAGCAAACCTCCACACATTACCTGCTTATTAATAAATTAAATGTTTTCATTGACAACAGTATTTACTGAAGGCTTGTAAAAGTATGCAAAGCTTAACTGTTCATTATAAAGCACTGAAGTAATGTTGAAAAGGACATTGATCCGTAGCAAACAAACCGATCTCTCACAAGACTTACCACCATTCTAACTGAATAGTATACCACAACTGTACTCTAATCAATGTCCAGTCATACAACTCATAGACATTACTTGCAGGTAATTAAATACTGAAACCGTAAGTTTTGTCCTGATATTATGACAATGAACTGACTTTCTATCTGCCACAATTTACCACCTTCACAAGTCCAACGTCATGTTCGCTTCGCTGCTGTAGGACCCTTGGTTGAATTTAACACTGCAGACATAGTTCGACTTAGTTATAGGTGAGTCTTATCTAGGTCAATCACTGAAAACTCTCAGGCTCAGCACATATCTTCAGTCACAAGTCAGGTTGTTCCTATAGAAATCCAAGTGTGATTGTCGTCATATGTGCCCAGTTAATATTATCAAGATTGCCTGTGGATAATGCAATTGGCCATAGTACCTTTGCTCTAGCACTTCATTGGTTAAACCGTGCTACGTATACTTGAACTGAACTAAAAATTACCGATGAAAGATGCCGGAGTTAACCTTAAGAGATGAAAGAATATGGCCATAAAAACTGGCAGCACAATGTATGTGCTAAAGAACAATCAATACAAAACAAGATGTAAGCAATGAATTTTGTTATTAAGTAAATTATGCTATATACATGTACTAAGACAGTTATTAGTCCTAGTAGTTAACATGTTTCTGGTCACTATTGCTTAATAGTGACATACAGTGCAATTGTTTATTGATAGTAAATATTTTACGAAATTAAAGGCCTATCTGGCACGGAATTCATTAGCTTGTACTATTACTGTGCAGTGTCTGTACAAATAGCATCTCATAAAATTCTCAAACTTCTGTAAATTTTGCTTATTCATTCACTTGCTTGCTTTGTGCTTTAATTAACAAGGATTTTGGGTTATTTTTGTCTGCGATATATATGGTGATACTGACACCTTACTCTTTTTCAACCATACTCTTTCCAAGGAAGAACTGAAGTCATAATGATGTGCAACTGTACAAGGGTAAAATAAGATTGCAATCTGTATTACCTGTACAACAGTCATAAATTGGTGAAGTTTGTTGGACTTCTCCACATTGTCTTCTGGCATTCAACGACTCCAGTTCATCTGAAACACAAATTAGTGACTTATTATTTCCAAACAGTAGAACTGGTTTACAAGGTGTATAGAAAGACCCACCAATTAGAATTTCTCATGCACCTACATTTAAAGGTACATAAATTTATTGATTTTTTTTTTTTATATAGGCCTATCTTTTATAACCATGCTCTAAATTTCACTTTACATACACCTGACTGTCACTCCACTGGAAACGCATATAAAATCATACATAAATATATAATACATATATACATTATATATAAATGAAAAGAATATATCTCACCTGTGAATGCATCTGGGGTATATAGTACTACCACTTACCAGGTTTACATCCCCTGCATGGAATAATACATGTAGGTCTGACCATGGGCAGTATGTTACGCATAACTAGAAAATGGCACTAAATCAATATATGCTAATATGGAAAAGGCAGAATGAATGACTTTAATATAACTGGAATTTTATACACTTCGGTATGAGAAAAGATAAAAGCAATGAGTACATACCAGTGCCGCTACCACAAATACGGACACACTCCTCGACATCTTCTCTTCCAAAACTGAGCAGAGGAACAGCCTCGTTTTCAATTAGATCACTTGAACTATGGCAAGCGTGCGCAAATAGAACGTGTAGAGGCCTACACATGTTTAGACTGAACACGTTCGGTTAGCAACTGAACTAAAGAGCAGACCCATAAAAATCGGCATGTAGACATGTTTAGCTGTTACGTGTGTTCTAAATGATGTGCTTACTTTTCCGTGAAGCAATTCTATATGTTTAGACAGATAACTGGTTAGCTTTGTGTCATCTTTGTGTTTAGCTCGGATATGCTCGTACAAATGCCCTATGGCCAATAAACGACGATTACATGTTTACACTAATCGTGTTTAGCAGTTAAACATCATGAAACAAATTGACATGTCAAACTTTTTCAGGTGTTTCCGACGTGTGTTAATAACCCAAACCACATTTATAGTGTAGTGACCATGCTAAAACTTCCCGAGATATGGGCGCCGGCTATGAGCGTCCATCTTCGAAGGAGTTGCCGCTACAATAATACTGATATTAACATGTTAAAATATGGTGTCCTCCAATGTCTTTTATCAAAAGCCGAAATTCTTGTTCATAAATATATCTAAAAAAAATCGTTATTCTCAGGAGGAAGGAGTGTTTAGGTATAATGTTATGCCAGTAAGCAGGATTCGTTTCGCAACAGAACAGTTAGCCACTGATTTAATTGTCTGGTAGTAGTGTGTTGAACGGGGGATTAAAACGTTCAAATCGTAAGAGTCAAATCAGATCCGAGGCTTGGGAAATGGTAATCAGCTAGCCGTGATCCGTATGTAAGTATATATGCTTGGAGTTTTACGTCGTACTAACTTAACAATTTTGGCTGTCATATGAAAAGTAGTAATTGGGTGTGTAGGCCTACTGCGTCTTCTTGCGACCAAAGTTCAAAGTGCTGCCGACACTGAAGTATCATGCCGAAGACACCAGACATGGCATCCTACCCAGATTATACTGACACCGGGCAAACCAGTCCTGTTTCCTTGCTCTGGCCTCTCAGCGATGAGCACCAAGCGAGGCAGTAACAAGTATCATTTTTAATGTATTTGGGATGATTACGGCGTCTCCTGACGTCAAGGCGGTTGCTCTAACCAGTAGACCATGCACCGAAGCGGTCAGCCGTGTTACCTATTTATTATAACTAATCAGTACATACGAACTGTGGATATTTGATCCATTGTTGTTTGCGTGCCATACAAACAATTTGGCATTCATTAGATTGAAGTTTCTCAAGAATGGTTTATTTTCGCTTTTCTTAACTTGTCTATAGTCTATTAACAAGGGGCACGATCAGCATTTACACATTATCAAAATCTGATAAATCGGTATGAATAGCTGAAAGTATGACGACGGCTAGATATAAAAAAGAACTTAACCTCAAGTCCATTCGACACAGGTTCATTGATTCATGTACAAAATGGTTTATCTTAACCATATGTATCAGTGCAATGCTCAGCAATTTACCTTCACGCCTTCCCACAGCTGTGTTGATCAGTGGCCTCGTTATATTGATTCAGAATATTCAAACACGCATGATTTATGCTTGATTTATGGCATGTTCTTCCCACAACACTGTAATCTCTCGCCATTTTCAATTGCCTACATAGATGACCTTGTCAACATTATACATCAGGAAATGGACAAATCTGTATTTCCCCACTGGAGTATGCATTTGAGATTTAATCATGCAAAATACCACGACATCTTCCTAATTCAGTATGGAAGCCGGATGAAGTCATCTCGTCTCGAGGGACGAGATGTCCTCATCTGGCGTCCATACTACAGGCAAGAAGCGGGCGTTCTTCTTTTAAGAACGAGAGGTTCTTGTCATTTCTTATTTCTCCACATGGACGTGTTTTTGTTCCTGTTTTAAACACCATTATTAGATGAAGCGAGGCAAAGGTGTTACATGCTTAAGAAAATTGCCCCATGTATGCTTCAGTGTACAAAAATTAGACCTTACAATCATTATAACGACCTTCTATAAAAAAATCTTCTAACGCTTCCATATTTCTGCATTTAGTGATATCTAGGACATGTGAACGGTGTCTCCTGCATGAGTGGCACGTGGTAAAGTGCTCGATAACCAAAACGTTGGCACACGAGGTTCGAACCCAGCCACGGACAGGGAATTTCTGGATTATTCTGGAGCCTTAAACCTTAGCTCTAAACAAGAATTAGTTTGTCTTCTTTGTTAAATGTAACAACAGCACAACATGTTGAATAATTCTCAACCAGTGAAGTCTTAAAAAGGTGCTACTGTCATCACCACATATACTTTACCTAATTCTGTTTACTCCGTGCTCAATTTGCTGCAATACTGTTGAATTATTCACGGGAACAGTTAGAATAACATCCTTTAAATTCACAAGAGGCCGGATTTCAATCTGTGTGATATATATGACGATAGACGATAAACTCTAACCATCTCGCTATACATGTCTCTATGTTACAGATCAGTAACGGTCCAAACAAGCCGGCTATCTTCATTGACGGTGGAATACACGCCAGGGAATGGATATCTCCAGCCACAGTCATTAACCTGTTCTACACGGTAATGCCAGATGTTAACTCATTCGATATAACGATACAGTTTCATGCAGTTCCATTGGCAATAAATGCCCATTAACCAGACGTGTGAAACGATCTGCTATGTCAGTTTCACGACACTTGGGAGTGATAGAAACCATACACTGATGGCCCGTATTACTCTACAAACCAGTGATGTCACTCATCACCCCATAGAAACCAGTTACGTCACGCATCAGCCCATAGAAATCATTGACGTTACGCACTGGCCTATAGAAACCAGTGACGTTACGCATCGGCCTATAGAAACCAGTGACGTTACGCATCGGCCTATAGAAACCAGTGACGTTACGCATCGGCCTATAGAAACCAATGATTAGTTTCCAGCTTGGCTGCTGGATAATTCTCGGTTATGCGATAATAAGCATGAAAGGCTATGCGTACGGAAGTTTATGTGAAGGGCTCGAAATTAGGACTTGGCAGATGGAAAACTAAAGGCAGTTTCATTTATATATTCTCCTTGTGAGAACGTTTTGTTGCAAAGAATCATAATCATTTTCTGTGACCTTGGCATATTTTTTTTTTACATATCTAACTGATCTTAAATAATGGATTGTTTTGAACATCGCCCATTTAAATCTGCCAGAGTGATGATAGTCTCGTCTTATATGGGCTTTTTTCTGGCAGGAACATATGGCGTTAATATGTATAAATGTAAAATATCGCTCCTCTTCCCAGATCGCTACGGACCCGTCTGTCAGCTACATGATCGATTGGTTTGATTGGTACTTTCTACCTGTGGCTAACCCAGACGGCTACGAACACAGCAGATTATCCGTAAGTAGTCCTACACGTGTCATTAAATATGGTCATCGGGCGTCATTTTTACGATAAGGACTAGTTCGATCATTTTCATACATTACTTGCTGGAAAGGTCTCCTTCGTTTGTTAGGTCCATGCAGCAAAATAAATATGGGATAACCGTATACACGACAAAATATGAACGATCCTTTCATTTAGTCGAGTTCACATGAATTATATGAGTCATATAAGTTTAAATTCAAAAGAAAAATTCACGATAAGTTTCATGACAAAATCAATAATAATCTTTGCAAAAACCTTGAGATTCATAAACGTTCACTTGCCTTTTTAATACAGAAGTGACAGGAAATATTTAGGTCACATCATTTTAACATTCTTTTGTCACTCAGAGTAACAGTTTTATTATTTATGCTTGTTTTAAGCCGTACTCTAGTATATTTCCCGCCCACGACTTTGGCCAGCTTTATGAGATTAAACAGCGAAGTGACAGTTTGTGCGACTCTCCACACTAGTGATATACGCCTACACGTAGCATTTCCCGCCAAGTTGACATATGAAACACACAAAGCCATGAATCATATTCCTTCTCAATAAAGCCATTCTTATGACGCTATCATTTTTCGTGATCACCCTTCGGCAGTAAAACTGTACGCTTAGCGTGAAACACAGATCCGCATTGACGATTTAGTTTCTGATAGCGCACATATCTACTCAACAACCGTAACTTGGTTTTATGTCGGTATACCCATACATAACCTAGGAAACGTGATTTCCAAATAAAAGATACGAGAAATTGAATTTGTGAAGGTGACCTGTGGTTTTTAAATTGAAATAAGTTTCATTGCCACAAGGGTAAAATTTCATACCAGCCTGCACTTTAAAAGAAAAGACAACACCAGATTAAATATATATATGCATTTATAAAGTATCCCACAGGAAGCTTAAAAAGCATAAATTTGTCTTTGTGATGTTGCACATATTGAGAAAATTGAAAGCGCCGCCTTGCTATCAATTTTGGTCAATCAGGCCCGAGTTAAGTCTACAACCCGAGAACGCAGCTGTTTCCGCTAATGCCACTCGAACCCTGTAAAGTTCCTAATTCATGGCCTTGTCAGAATTCTAGATTAAAAATTGATTTATTCAGTTATAGACCACATCACATACCGAGATCTGTTTTCACCATTTTCCTAAATAACTCGGGTTATATCATTTCTTGTCTTGTACATTTTTGACAATGTATACAGCTTCAGATTTTACTATCACCAATGAAGGTTGTCATTCCAATCCAATCTTAACTTTTGCACTTCCAGTCACTTCACAAAGACTACTGTACCCTATTGAATCAGTAAAGTAATACTTGTACCAATCTTCCTGAACTGACAGGGATCTCGTATGTGGAGGAAGACCCGATCGTATTATAACGGCTGTTACGGAGCGGACCCTAACCGGAACTTTGACTATTACTGGGGTCGTGAGTATCATCAGTGTGTTACCCAATCTCCAAACAGCTGCGATTGTGTTGCAAACTACAGAGCTATGCTATCGCACCACATAGCAAGGTTTGTGTCACAAACAACACAGCTGCGTTACCGCACAACATAGCAGCGTTTATGTCATCAAATCATACATCTGTGATGCGCAATCACACTTGTTTTTGTGTAATGAAACCAGACACCTGTGTTATCCAGTCACAAAGCTGTGTTTGTTATCACACCGTAGTTGTGTTACCCAATCACAAAGCTGCTTTTGTATGGTCAGACCACACAACTGTGTTTGTGTTAACAAACCACACACCTTTGTTTGCGTTATCAAACAAATATGTAACAAACCACATAGCTGTGCTACCGTACTACGTACCGCAAATTAAACTGCGTTTGAGGTAAAATGTAAGGTATGCTGTATCACTTAACACAGTGTTGTAAATAATGTAACTGTCTATGAACTACATGTAGGCCTACATGTACATTGTCTTTCTCGTTGGCCTAGTTGTCTAATGAGTTCGTACAAAAAGGTCTAATGAGCTCTTACAAAAAGATGACTATCGGCCAACGAAGACGCCTATTCCAATCCAGCTGCTATTGGTTCCACTGTCGCTTTATATAAGGTGGTTTGTCAGACACCTGCCGAGTGAGGTTGCTTTGGAGTTTGGTTACTTTTGTGACAAGTGGGCATCCAGAAAAAAAAGCTTCAAGCAGGTCAAACAGTTCGAAGTTGTCACGTCAGTCTGTTGCTCCTTACAGTCAACTGTAAATACATTATCTCAACTGATAAGTGAGTTTTTTCTTTACAAATTTGTGAGAAGAAGGCGATAATGAATAGGTACATTTGAATACCTTGTGTTTTCTTGCAGATACCGGAGCTAGTTCAAATCCTTGTAGTGACACATTCCGTGGAGCCTCTGCCTTCTCAGAAGTGGAAACAGCCAATATGCGAAACTTTATCAACCAACACAAGGACACTATAAAATCGTACATCACATTCCATTCCTACGGCCAGTACTTCATTTACCCGTGGGGACACCAGGGTTGTGTGACGGGAAGTCCTACTGATGACGCTCAACTGGTGGGTGGAAGATTTTATTTATTTATTTATTTATTTGATTAGGGTTTAACACATTTTGCTAAAGATTATTTCACTTTTACGACTGTGGCCTGATTTATAGGTAGAGGAAACCGGATAAAGCATGGAGAAATCCACAATACTTAGCCAGGTACAAGACACACTACCTGATTGAAAGGCGATGTTGAGCCAGTGGGCGCTTTATTCTAGTCTGGACCGTAACCACATTGGTCCAGAGCCGGTTGTATGTAGTGAGAGAGACGATTTAGTTGAATCAGCCACCATAGGCAAGTTTATCCGAATGGCAGAAGGATGGAAATTGTCTTTCTTGCTTGATGTTTAACTCAACTCTCAACATTATTGACTCGTCACCTTCATCAGTAGTCAGGGCGCATTTTGGTTTCATCCACTCACAAAGTCTTGATTAAAGAAAAATGAAATAGATAAAAACACATCTCAGTACAATCTAGAGGTCCGTTTGCATTATAGGCTAACACGTTACGTACATATCTCAATGCACCCCAGGCGCGTACTTGTATTATAATAGGGCCTCCTTGGCTCATTTGGTGAGTGCGCCAGCGCAGCATAATGACCCAGCAGCCTCTCACCAATGCTCTCTCTGTGAGTTCAAGTCCAACTCATGCTAGGTTCCTCTCCAGCTGTACGTGGGAAGGTCTGCCAGTAACCTGCGGATAGTCGTGGGTTTCCCTCGGGCTCTGCCTGGTTTCCTCCATATTGCCGGCTGCAGTCGTATAAGTTAAATATACACCAATCAAATAAATAAATAAATAAATACATTGTACTATAAACGTGAACTTATCAAAGTATAACACAAATCTGCATCTGCATTATAAATGTTAACTTATCTCAGCACAAGCCAAATGTCCCACTGGGCATGATAAATGTTAACTTATCTCAGTACAAGCCAGATGTCCCACTGCGCATCATAAATGTTGAGATATTCCAGTACAACCCAGATGTCCCACTGGCATCATAAATGTTAACTTATCTCAGTACAACTCAGATGCCCCACTGGCATCATAAATGTTAACTTATCTCATTACAAGCCAGATGTCCCATTGTATTTGATAAATGTTAACTTATCTCGGTACAACCCAGATGTCCCACTGCGCATTATAAATGTTAACTTATCTCAGTACAACCCAGATGTCCCACTGCGCATTATAAATGTTAGCTTATCTCATTACAACCCAGATGTCCCACTCCGCATCATAAATGTTGAGATATTCCAGTACAACCCAGATGTCCCACTGGCATCATAAATGTTAACTTACCTCAGTACAACTCAGATGCCCCACTGGCATCATAAATGTTAACTTATCTCATTACAAGCCAGATGTCCCATTGTATTTGATAAATGTTAAGATATTTCAGTACAACCCAGATGTCCCACTGGCATCATAAATGTTAACTTATCTCAGTACAACTCAGATGCCCCACTGCGCATTATAAATGTTAACTTATCTCAGTACAACCCAGAGGCCCCACTGCGCATTATAAATGTTAACTTATCTCAGTACAACCCAGATGTCCCACTGTGCATTATAAATATTAACTTATCTCAGTACAACCCAGATGTCCCACTGCGCATGATAAATGTTAACTTATCTCAGTACAACTCAGATGCCCCACTGGCATCATAAATGTTAACTTATCTCATTACAAGCCAGATGTCCCATTGTATTTGATAAATGTTAACTTATCTCGGTACAACCCAGATGTCCCACTGCGCGTTATAAATGTTAAGATATTTCAGTATAACCCAGATGTCCCAGTGTGCATTATAAATGTTAACTTATCTCAGTACAACTCAGATGCCCCACTGCGCATTATAAATGTTAACTTATCTCAGTACAACCCAGATGTCCACAGGCATCATAACTTATCTCAGTAAAACCCAGATGGCCACTGGCGTTTTAATTAAATGCTACCTTATCTTAGTCCAACCATAGACGTCCATCTCCATTATAAATTGTACCTTATCTCCGTACAACCCGGACGTCCACCTGCGTTTTAATTAAATCTTACCTTGTCTCAGTACAACCCAGGCGTCCATCTGCATTATATATGTTACAGTACCTTATCTCAGTACGATACCCAGAACGTCTATTTTATATTATAAATATTACTTTAGGTCGATAAAATTTGGACGCCCTCCTGGGTTATAAATGCTGCCTTGCCTCAGTAGACGAAAATCTGTGAGAGTGGCCAATTCATCACCAAGATAGGACTAGAGTTACATTTGCATTCACCAAATAGTCTTTAAAAAACATCTTCGTGAAAAGTGACCAACCGTACTGGTCACTGGCTATTTTTTATGCACAAAATACCGTAGGTTAAAAGCGTAGGTGTTTGTGTTTATGTTTCAACAGTTTATATGTAATGCTTATCAGGTTTTCTCTCCGGCCGAACGTGGAGAAGGTCTTCCAGCATTTTGCGGATGGTCGGGGATTTCCCCGGGCCCTAGCCGTTTCCTCTGACCTTAATTACCAAATTCTTGCGTAAAATACCGATCAAATAAATAAATAAATAAATTGCCATCCACTGTAAATTTACAGCGTGCCCTAGCGAACGCTGCCTCTGACGCTATTAGGTCTGCTGCTGGCGGTCTTAAGTCACGCTACACCGTGGGGCCCTCCGGATGTGTTCTTTGTGAGTAGACCTGACTTATTCTTATCTTGGGTCATTTTACCTCCTGATTAGATATGAGCGCTTGGAAGCTTATCTGTTCTCTTAACACGTCAGGATATGATATATAGCTTAATACAGAGTCCTAGAAACTTTACAATGCATACCAATACATCGTTTGATATCACTGGGCTAATGTATTTTCTTAGTCTGATTAAATCTCACATCATCCATGTTAAAGGCCAAGACAGTCTGTGTCATTTACGGACCACCACGTAATTATTCAGCGAAGGAATCACAAATGATGTTAGACAGCAGCTTACTCGTCTCGGCCCAAAACGCATTCATCTCCCCAAATACATTTTTGTCGTTTATTTTAGAGTTTAGACAGAAGTTTCGGAATAACATTTACCTGTCAGTGCAAAATTCGTTAGGGATGAAAAAGGTTTATGGGAATGACAAGACGACATCTCACAAGACAACGCTTAAAATTAATTAAATCTTCTGATACAATTTTTTTCTCTGAATTTATTACAACTGTAGAATTTAACTTTTGCTCCTTCGTCTTTCTCGCATTCTAGGGATGTTTTTTTTTCTGTTTTCTTTTGAAAAATACAGTAAAATTATTGAAACGCTCTGTTCAAGCCGGGGTGCTTTCTCTGACGTCCGCGATAGCTAGGTCAGCAATGCTTTCATCTTAGAAGCCACCGCTACAAAATTGAAGGACAAAATCCAGTGACAGTCGAATGCCTAGATCAGCCTCAGTGTATTGTATTGTATTGTATTGTATTCATTCACCACAAGTATAATTAGAAAACATGTTTACAGAAAATAAAGCACGGCGGGAATGAAGCCACAAAGGTCTTGATCTATCCCTGGAAGTACAAGTATGTAAGATAGCGCTGGTTGTAGGTGAATTATAAGTAAATAATAACGGAGTAAACATATTAAGAAAAACACAAAGCAGTGTTACGTGCCAAAGGAAATGCTGTGGTGCATGGCTATGAGACATTTATATGTTTGTAAATAAGTCAGAATTGTTTCATCAAGAAATCTTTTATTTTGGACTTAAATAGAGAAAGCGAGTCAATAGATTTGAGAGAAATTGGTAGCCTGTTCCATTCTCCAGGGAATCATATTTCGAATTGAGCAGAGAGACAGGTTGGAAGAGTGGAGGGGTCTAAATATGTTAAGACACTGTGTTCTTGTTGGATAATTATGTATATCTGACTGTTTTCGAAACATGTTACGGCAGTTCAGGGGTATTTCATAGGGGTAATATATACATTTATGAGGGATTAATAAAGGAGACTGAAGGATAGAGAATTTTACCGAGATCTGAAGAGAGGGTCTGTGTGCTCGAGGGGATTAGATAGGGTTACTAAACGCACTGCGCGTTTTTGTAACAGATTCAAGGGTCTGAGATGAGAGGCATAAGTGTTACCTTATAAAATACTAGCATAGTTCAGAAAAGGGGGAATTAAGGAGTTATAAAGTATTAAGAGAGTTGGTTTGTTTATAAATTGTTTAATATGGTTAATTATGCCAATGTTGCGAGATACTTTTTTGCATATGTAACTTGTGTCCAGGAAAGTTTGCTGTTAAACATTATACCCAAAAATTTACATTCGGAAACATAATCTGTAACGGAGCCTTGCTTAGAAAGCCGAGGAATGTCCTTGGGAGAAGAGGAATCTGGTCGGATGATCATACATTTGGTTTTGTTAATGTTTAGCCTGTTTGAAGTCATCCAGTTACGAATTATTTTCGAGTTCATCAGACATGGTAGTGACTGCTTCGTTTATATTTCTGGATGAGATACACACACTTGTGTCGTCGGCGAATAATACATATTTCAGTACAGTGGTGACATTAGTTATGTCGTTGATATAACAAAGAAATTCGTATATTTCCTGTACTTCCTATATTTATTTCGAGCGTTTGGGGAGGGAAACTTAAGTTGCTCGCGGTACAGGGGGTTTTTTTCCCTTAATTGACATAAGGGGAGATGGTCCTATCCATCGTTTGCGTATTCTTTGACAGAGAGCGTCGACAGTCCGCTCAGGGAAAACTTCATCATAAGTTTTTCAAACTTTTCTACAAATATTTCAAGGGCCTTGTTAACGGTTGTTTTTGTTATGACTTCGTCCCAGTTAAGGTTTTGAATCATTTCCTTGAACTGACCTATCTGAGCAGGTGATTTAGGTCGGTAGGTAAAAGTCTGAGGCTGTCTTGTAGAAATAGGTGTTTTAAAAATATTGAACACAGGTAAATGATCAGAGATATCAGTCAAGAGGATACCTGGAGTGATGTCAGAATCGTGAAAGTTTAGGAAAATATTGTCGATCAAGGTTGCTGAGCTGGTTGTCACTCTAGTTGGTTTAGTTATTAGAGGGGAAATATAATTACATTTCATGGTTTCCAAGAATTCCTTGGAGGCAACATGTTTATCAGTGTGAAAAAGATCGATATTAAAATCGCCCATTATAACACATTTTTGGGTAGGCAGAATGTTTCTGAGCGTTAAACTAAGACGCTCGTTAAATATCCCTATATTACGAGATTACGGATCTCTATACGTTGCCCAGGATGTAGCTGTCACCTTCAGATTTAATTTCGAAATACAGTGATTCATATTCATCGCGAAAAGCTTTATCACAGGTCGTTTTATATGATACACCACGAAACGATATTGCTAACGTATAAGACAACACCTCCTCCTTTCTTATTTTGACTCTGAGAACATTGTATAACTGGGGATTTCATACTGGGATTCATTTCATTCTGTTAGCCAACTTTCCGTGAACCCCAGCACAGTGAAGTTAAAATTAAGATTCTGCAGGAATCCGACGGTTTCATCAAAATGTTTCCTCTTGCCACGTATGTTAAAGTGAGAGACAGAGAATAGGCGTTTGCTGTCATAAAAGGCTGAGATAGTTGAGATAGTTTGCGTGAAATAACTAGATTGGCGATCGGCTATTTTACTCCAATGTGATATTTCGTAATAATTGTCTTCCGTAGATGATTTACAGTGATCATTTTCATTGAGGTCAATGCGGTTAAAGCACATGTTGTCGATGAAATCAAGGTTGACATCATGTGAGAGCAGAGGTTGGTTATTGGAGGGGAATGTGGGAAGAGAAGATTAATTGTGGAAAGGAAGGATGGAAAGAGGGTTCGGGAGTGGAGTAGGCTCGGTATTTATGATATTATCCATTACGGGTACAAGACAGTTTGTATAGTAAGTAAGCCCAGGCAGGTTTATGTGTTGAGGTAAATAACACCACGAACAGGCACGTTAAATGACAAAAATAGAAAAGAAAAAAAAGACAAAAAAAGAGCAGACAAGGAAAAGTCATTTAAAGAGCTAAACAGTAAATGCTGCGGCATTGTTTGTAAGAAGAGGCTGACTGAGACGGAGAAACAGGTATATCTAATTTAGCGGCAATAGATATGATTTGCAATAATTATTAGAAATAGACGCAAACGGGGCTATAGGCTATTCATTACCCGAGTGAGACGAAAACCAAACATACCAACATGTATATGTGTGTGTACTAGTCTCAGCAAGATAATTTCACAAGTCAGGGCAGTTAACTTATTGGAATATCGCATAGACAAAACATGGGAGACGATATTCAGTAGAATCTGGCTCTGAGAAATCTGCATACGATGTCATGTCAAAGCAGCAAAATCACGAGGACGACATTGAAAAGGGAACACACACGGTTATGTAACTGGTGATATAGGGATCACAGTATATGTTTTCCATGACTTCCAACAAAAGTAGATGCACGCACTCGAGTTTGCAAAGAGCACAACAGAATACTGTCAGGAACAGATAAAGCGATTTCACACACTGTTACACAGAATAGGTAGGTCACGCATACAGTACACAAACAAGTACGCTCTGTGTTCAATGACAGATTCAAAACGCACAACACAAAGAACTGGAAACGCACAGAGCAACACGGAGCTTCCAAAACGAGCACAACTCGCAGGTTCATGTCCCCATCCTTCACCTCTTGACCGTTGACATACACCTTACCACAGGAAAATTTCACCCTTTTGCCTTCCCTAAAGCATTTTTGCATGAAGGGCTTACATGTGTCTTTTACCAGTTTATCCGCTATAGTTAGGTCCTCGATAACATATATCGGGCTATCTTTCAACAGGGTTTTGCACATCAGGGATCTTTAGATTGTTTTGCACGATGATATTCACTATATCTAAAGGATTTTCCCCTATCGTTTTACTTCCAGCTCCAAACCGGAGGTTATATCCTCTGCTGTACCTCTCTAGGTCAACAAGTTTGATTTAAGGGCAGCATGTTCTTGCTGCACTAATTTCAGCGAATCTGTAAGGGCTTTTACTGTAGGTTTCAGCGATCCATTAACTGTTTTCTTTAGGTCGGCAAGGTCAGAGTCCGTGTGCTCGAGACTAGATTTAAGTTCACTCTCTGAACGCTCTAGTTTTACTATACCCTCATGGAATAAGTCTTGCCACATTATAGTATATTCCATTGATGATAGCTGGTTTGTCACACAAGACAGAGATTTCTTTGTAAAGATTTGAGATATTGCTCAACGTGTGCCTTATTAGATTTAGATTTATAAGGCACATCGGGTGGTACATCTTGCCGTGAGGAGTGGCCTGGTGACTTAGTAACGTTCTCCATATTAAATAGTGGTGTTTAGATTTATTTCCATTTGTGTCAGAACTGAGCATGAATTTAGTTGTACAACAATCCTATTGTAATTGTTGTAAACATTTAAAAATCACCAGCACAAGATGTTTATGATATGTCTTAACACATTAATGGTATACATGAACCAGTATACATAAACCTTTCTCATGAGCGACTTGTCTCAAATAGAAATGGCACATGGGTAAATCATCGTATCGTTTCCTCGTTTTCTTTTTATTTATTCAGTTGTTGGATTGATGCATTACGTTGCACTTTTACCACTATACACGTATGGCTGAGTTTGAGGAAATCAAACAGTGCCCGGTCAAGCGATATACATGGAGCCCCCTCACCTGATATCTGACATATCCCTAAGAACAATGTCGTTAAAATTAGGGTTGCACTAAATTTCTTCACTTAAGGCATATCCCCATTCAAGTTTGGCATTCTTCAAGTTGCACACTTTGCTTGATTCCGACTGATTCATCCAGTCTTTTGGGGCATGCACTTAACAGTTTTTGTGAAGTTTGATTAATTTTGACATAGACATCGAAAGTTTCATCTTAAGACCTTTATGTGCTTCTGAAAATGTATTTTTACATACCAGAAGTTGTCTAAAATACAGAACTTAACTGGTGTTGAAGGCCCTACAAGTTTAAAATGTTGCTTATGACGGTAACCGGGTTAAAGGATGGAATTTACCGACGGAGGTATGTAAAGCTCAGTACGAGCTAGAAAATTTGTTAAGATTTGCGAGAAGCAAACCTTATTGTAAAAAATTGCCCTGAGGATGACTCACACCGGTTATATGCTAGGCCTAGTATTTACCCTTTTGACAATTTTCAGATCCAGCGGCAGGTGGATCAGACGACTGGGCTAAGGGGGTTGCTGGCATCAAATGGTCTTACACCGTGGAACTTCCGGATACTGGGCGATACGGCTTTATACTTCCGGCCAGTTGGATAGAGCCAGTTGCTGTGGAAATCATTGCGGGAATGAAAAAATTTGCGTCAGATCTACATAGTCAGATATAGGCTACTGACACTTTTGTGCTGGGATAAGGGTGGCAAAAATAAAGGCCTTTAAAGTCATCATCTGTTTTATCTTTGTTTTTGTCCTCGTCTTCATTGCGACGGCACTTTCTCACCTACTGGGATAAAGCCTTGTAAAACACTTGTCGCAGACGATCTGCACCTGGCCAATGGGGTCTCAGACCCGAGCTTTCGCTGGTTAGGTTGACACTAAGACTTTACAGGTTCATGAGTACGTCGTTCAACACGACATAAATAACAAAATAAATTCATCCTTAACACAGAAAAATCTAGACGCTAATAAATGTAATAACCTTCTGGATTAACTCATATCAAATTTCGACACAGATTTCGACTTATCTGGGATTAACGTATTATATGTTAGGGCCAATATTAGTACCAGGTCTTATATGTTATAGGGTAAGATATAAGATATGATAAATTTAAAAGTTTCCTGAATATGGACCGTGAGACAGACATTATTAAGGGAAAATGAAAGTATCTTCACAGTGGGTTTAGTGAGGGAAACGTAGGCCTACAGAGTATGAATTTGATCGAATCTAAGTGACAGGACACAAAAATACTCCATCCAGAGTAACCACCGACTAGTTTCATACAAAATGACAGGAACGCAACAGAGACAGAAAAATAATTAGAGTTGAGCTTTGAAGGATAATATGCGTCTTCGGAGACTTTGTGTTCGCTGTTGGGATTTAACGTAACTTTCAGTATTATTTCGATTATATCATGACGGTGTCTCCTTGGAGGATAGCTCTTCCAGGGTTGCAATGTTTATTCTCTTGCCTCATTATATCGCTTTGGCGCAGACCATTTTGTTTATTTGATTGGTGTTTCATGAGTTTATCAAGATTTTTCTCCCAATACAATGCCGTTCAGATTTATGGGCGGAGGAAACCAGTGCACTTTTGTGCTGGGATCTGCTTTGCAAGTACCTGACAATACTACTGAGGAAACTGGAAGAAGAGGTGGGCACCCAACTTGATGCCTAACTCATTAGGCTAAATACTATAAATCTGCTGGGTGTTACGGGAGTGACAGGCGAAGACTGGCATTGTGAACTTACCATAAGATGTCCTCCCACAAATAGGTTGACTTTACATAAATGGAACACTCAGGAAGCCAGCATGAGACTTGGACTCACAGCAATCGCATTGGTGTGAGGCTCCTGGATTACTGCACTGTCCTAGCCTGCTAATCAAAACGTCACGGAGACGCCCAACATGCACAAGATAAAAAAGTCAGGATTGCATGGACCACATTTACATATGTAGGTTACCATGTGGATAGACCAAGACTATCAAGGTAGTCTGATGTAATGGCGTGTACACCACTCATGTCCAGGTTAGCAGGTCAGTGTCCTAAGCCAAACCTGTACACCAATCCTTCTTATCATATCTCAGGTAAATGCTTGAGGCACCTAGATTTGTGATCAAACATGTATATTCTAAATCAAGCACGTTCTTTTCAAATAACAATTTTTCACAACAAAATAAGTAAAACAAAAACACCTTCATTTTTATTTTGCACCAGCGATGAAAACATTTCCAGGAAAAGCACAGGCTGTAATGCTGAGACCACTATGGGTTTTGAGCCAGGGAACCCCCAGTCAGCACATGAATCCCTAGAAAAACCTGTCAAGTTTCTCTCCAACAAAAACAAGAGGAACATGTACAATCCAGCTGATAAGTACACTTTACACCCAACATGCATTTCCTCCCTCAGGTCCATCTTATAAAACTGTTACAATGCTTCAAGAGCCCTTACCATGTGAATGCACCTCTTCACTAAATGTACTGTAAATTCTTCAACCTTCTTGAATGTTTGCAAGGTGTTTATTCAGGTGTATTCTGAATGCATTATTTTGTGTACAATGGTAAAAAGGGCACTTTTGGTGAAGCCCTGAAAATGACCAATCCAACCAGCGTAGTTCTGTCTCCAATATCAACATTAATATATGTATAAATTGGACATAAAGTTGCTCTTTCACATGCAAAAAAAGCTGAGGAAATAGGGATGTGATGGCAGGTGCATCTTGTAACTGCTTCCTAAAACTGTCCCTTGTAACATGATGACGCCCTCGTGGGTAAATATAGTACTATACAACTTATGACCCCCAAATCTGTGGAATGCCCAATGATTTCAACACCAAATAACAATATTCTGGCTGCTAAAACCACTAATCGAATTACTCCACGAACATGCTCCATGTATTAAAGCTAGGTATACAAAGAGACGTGAGCCCAGTTTCTTTTTTTTTTTGATTGTTGTTTTATGCCGTACTCAAGAATATTTCACTTATACGACAGTGGCCAGCATTATGGTGAGTGGAAACCGGGCAGAACCCGGGGGAAACCCACGACCATCCGCAGGTTGCTGACAGACCTTCAGCCCAGTTTCTCAAAGGGGTAGTAAAATTATGCCAGCCTAATGACAACACCTGATGCCTTGGTACTTACAACTGGCGTAACGTTACATCCGCTTTGAGAAACAGCATCCTGATTATTTCTTTAATGAGATCAAATGCTGACATACCAGTTAAGGTAAGTAAGGAGACCAAGATGTCTTAGTGTCCCTCGGTGACTACTGTATCTCATCTCTCTCATGCGTGACAAACAGTCACCTGGCATCAAGATGTCTTAGTGTTCCCTGGTGATTACTGTATCTCACATCTGTTCTGTCTGACCAACAGTCACATAGCATCAAGATGTCTTAGTGTTCCCTGGTGATTACTGTATCTCACATCTGTTCTGTCTGACCAACAGTCACATGGCATCAAGATGTCTCAGTGTTCCCTGGTGATTACTGTATCTCACATCTGTTCTGTCTGACCAACAGTCACATGGCATCAAGATGTCTCAGTGTTCCCTGGTGATTACTGTATCTCACATCTGTTCTGTCTGACCAACAGTCACATGGCATCAAGATGTCTTAGTGTTCCCTGGTGACAACTGCATCTCATATGTGCCAAGTCTGACCAACAATCACCTGGCATCAAGATGTCTTGGTGTTTCCTGGTGACTCCTGTATCTCACATCTGTCCTGTCTGACCAACAGTCACCTCGCATCAAGATGTCTCAGTGTTCCCTTGTGACTATTGTATCTTATATCTATTGTCTGACCAACAGTCCCTTGGCATCACGATGTCTCAGTGTTCCCTGGTGACAACTGTATCTCATATCTGTTGCATCTGACCAACACTCACATGGCATCAAGATGTCTCAGTGTTCCCTGGTGACTACTGTATCTCATATCTGTCCTGTCTGACCAACAGTCATCTGGCATCAAGATGTCTCAGTGTTCCCTGGTGACTACTGTATCTCACATCTGTCCTGTCTGACCAACAGTCACCTGGCATCAAGATGTCTCAGTGTTCCCTGGTGACTCCTGTATCTCATATCTATCCTGTCTGACCAACAGTCACCTGGCATCAAGATGTCTCAGTGTTCCCTGGTGACTACTGTATCTCATATCTGTCCTGTCTGACCAACAGTCACCTGGCATCAAGATGTCTCAGTGTTCCCTGGTGACTCCTGTATCTCATATCTATCCTGTCTGACCAACAGTCACCTGGCATCAAGATGTCTCAGTGTTCCCTAGTGACTACTGTATCTCATGTCTGTCCTGTCTGACCAACAGTCATCTGGCATCAAGATGTCTCAGTGTTCCCTGGTGACTACTGTATCTCATATCTATCCTGTCTGACCAACAGTCACCTGGCATCAAGATGACAGCTGTATCTCCTATGACTGCAATATTGCCATGGTGGCGTTAATGCCATCATCATTCATGTACATTTGTCATGTAAGGCCAACGGCTATTGGGTATCAAGAGATATGTAACCTGAAATACAAAAAAAAAAACACATCACAAAGAGCCTACTTTAAATTGAAAATGCTGAATGCATTTTATAATTTTTAACATACGCTATTCTCACACATAACAATGGTTTGTGTGAGAGAAAACAGAGTATGTATAATTTGTGCTATGAGCATTATCTGAGTTCAAATGACTAACTAAATAAGTATTACATTAACACATCTCCAAAGTTATCACAGAAAATGGTCATTTAGGAGATTCTGACAATTTGACTAATGTCAAAATACCGAAAAACCAACAAAAACGTGATTCATTTCTGACAGGTTAGTTTTTGGGGTGGAGGAAACCTGAATAAAGAAAAAAAAATAACACTTTTTATAAACAGGTATCTGACAAACTTTCTTTAAAGCCAGAATCAGCCAGAGCTGTAAACAAGTGAGCCGCAGAGGGCACCAAAATGCAACCGATATGTGTCAAGTACATGTAAATAGAATTGTTACACAGCTTGGAAAGTCTTCTTGCTATCTTACCCTTCAGGTTACAGCCCTACTCTCTGGTCCACTACTTGCATACCCCACAATGGGTAGGTCAGTCTCACATCTTGTCCAGGGGCTGTATTCCTAACAGGTGAAGGCCGTTCCTCAGGGTTTGACGAGAGCACATGAACAGCCATAGTCTGGCCTGCCAACAAAACAGTTAATGACGAAAAATCTGCTGAATTAGTGCAGTCTGTCTCACAATGGTCATGATTTGCTTAATTTGAAGTCATGTATATAGGTGGCTTTTTTCCAGATCTTCAAACGATCTAAATTCATTTTCTATCAATCTTCATAAAATGAAAATGAAATGACTTAAGTTCTTCACAACACACTCACGTTAACCAAATCAATGAAAATGCCTGTCCTGCTGTTGTTGGTCAAGGAGCTATTTGGGTTATTAACAACGATGATATTCCAACAGAAAATGATGTAGGTAAATCATTGATACATGGAGGTAATGAACAGTGTTTTAACCATATAAACCTTATAAACTGCACCTACCTGTGCTGTATCAGTGGACTGACCTTTGACCTGAAGGCAAGACAGAGCCGTATTGCTCAGGTGCCTGGAACAAAAAGTCAGTTGAACTGGTCAATGTTTCTGTGTGACTGAACACTTCAGTGACTCATTTATTTATTTCATTGATGCATTTGTTTGACATATTGAGGATTTCACAATTATACCATGGCGGTCAGATTTATGAGTGAACCAATCACCTTTGGCATCTAACTGATGAACTTTCCCCACACTTGACATACATACAAATACAAAGTGAAAAAAAAAACCTCAAACAAAACTGGAACTGGTGTTTTAATATTATGGACATACAGGAAGTACACTATAGTAATTTTTGTGTGTGTTGACAAGTAAATGTAAAGCTGACTAATCATTTATCAAACTAATGATTAACTGAAAAGAAAATCTCTTAATTGTTTAAAAACAATAATATATGTATGTATGTATGTATGTATGTATGTATGTATACTTTAAGGTTTAATGTCGTACTTTGCAATTTTTCAGTGATATGACGATAAGGAGTCATTAGGTGTGTGTATATATATATTTTGCTTTCTAGTGGCAGGGCTAGTCCATTCAATAGGCTTCGGACTTCAAGGTGGATGATCTAACCATTAGGCCACTGAAGCGGTAAAAAAAAAACAAAAAAAACAAAAAAACAAAAAAAAAAAAAAACAACAACAATGATGTGAACACTCAAAGTCCACAAAAGGAATGAGGGATACAGCAGTGGCTGGCGTATACTCAATAATACTCAACAACACTCTTAGCAGAGAAGAACATGATGTGTCAGGCTTACAACCGTAATACTCACCCTAACTTGAAGAGATACTGGACAAGAATACAAGGTTCCAACTCCTGGTATGCCTCATGAATAGCCGTGTCAAAACTGCAGCAAAAACACAGAGGGATTCCTTTACCTGGTGATTGTTAATGCCATATTTCAGTTCTGTGAGTGGAGGAAGTCGAAGTGGTAAATCACAGAACTTGGTCAGTTACTGACAAACTAAGGCCATGTCTGTTGTCCTGTATAAGCTTAATGGAAAGAATGGTAAGGCATTTGCCAAAGATCAATTGTCAGTTTGGCTGAGGTTTATTTTCAGACGTATCACAATGACTACTTGTAGCAGACCGGACCCAATATCATCATATGTACAGTGCTGCCTCACTACACCACCATGCCAAAGACACAGATGACGACCCACCTGGTCACATTATACTGACACCAAGTACTTGGTCCATTCCTGTTACGATGAGTGACAAGTAAGGTAGTTCCAAGATTACCGATGCTGAAGTCTTAGGTGTGACTTAATTCCGGACTGAACCTTGGATCTACCATATATGAAGAAAACACTCTATCCACTATGTCAGTGCAAAAGGTCAAAGACCAAATAAACTGGCTCCTTTAAAGGCAAAGAACACACTAGCTTGAAGTACATGTCAGATGAAAGACCCTTAAATACTGTCTGGGAAAATATTTTGATTTATTTTTTTAGACTACTTTTCGACCTAGTAAAATGCATTTAAAACTTTGGATTCCACTGTGGCCTTTTCTGACCAAACTGGGATCCTCAGTTGGTTAGCGCGCTAGCGCAGCGTAATGACCCAGGAGCTTCTCACCAATGCGGTCGTTGTGAGTGCAAGTCCAGCTCATGCTGGCTTCCCCTCCAGCCTGAGTGGGAAGGTCCGCCAGCAAACCTGTGGAATGGTCGTGGGTTTCCCAAGACTATGCCCGGTTTCCTCCCACCATAATGCTGGCTGCCATTGTATAAGTGAAATATTCTTTGAGTACGGCGTAAAACACCAATCCAACAAACAAACAATCCATATTGGGACCAATGATGTCACTTCAACTTTTTGCCATTTAACACACATAGATTGCTATATTTCATCATTCAAAATGCATCTTCATTTAGAGCTATGCATGCATTCAACAAATGGACCTTGAAACAAACTATTCCAAGTCAAAAATATTGCTGTTACATCATTGATACCCTCTGGGTCCCAACAGACCCCTACAATACCCTCTGTTTTAAATGCAATTCAGCCTGCTAGAAAAATGCTAAAAAAATATCAAACTATTTTCCTGGACAGTATTTGATGGTCTTTCAACCAATAAATGCTTTATTTTAGTGATTTTTTTTCCTTTAAATCCTACTGAGCAGTAAACATGGAAAATCTGAAGGCTAAAGACACCCCCTAAAAGCGTGTCTTCAAGCTCATGATTTAACATCATTTTTCTGCTAGTCCTGCCTGCTCTTTACTTTTGATCCACACCCAGGTGAACCTGGGGTAAGACATCATTTCAGTTCTCTACCACTGTCAAGACAAACGTCACATAACTTACCCTGTCAGATGGAGAACCAATCTCTGTGCCTCAGGCTCAGTCAGGCATCCTGCGCTAAAGTCCTCAGACAATGAAACACCACAGTTCTCTGCCAGGCTGTTGATATGAACAAAAACATAGTGGCTCAAAAATTGACATTGTATTTATTGTTTGGAATTGCTCTACTCAAAAATTGTTAACTTTAATACACGTGATGCCAACCAGTCCTGTTTCTTTACTCTAACCTCTCAGTGTTGAGCACCAAACCAGGCAGCAACAACTACCATTTTTAAAGCCTTTGGTATGACCCAATCCAGGTTTGATCCCAGGTCCTTATGGATAGAGGAACTTGACAGTCAAATGTACCAGACAAATGTACCAGACATATGGCTGGGACTCATATTTATCAAGCAACTTAATACTTAAGTCATGAATTGCAAGCCAAATTCAGAACAGGAAACAACTCAATTTGTAGTTAGCAGACTGTTTTGCAGCAATCAGAGCCCTACTTTTAACTTTCTGGCACAAAACTTTTTATTTGTACCGGTGTTTGAATATTTGACTTAAGGCTTAAGATGCTGAGGTCCCTACAACTAAGGGACATATAGATTTATTTAATTGATCACTGCTGAATATTGTATTCAAAAATTTATATGTCAGACAAACAGGCCTCCTGACTTACAAATGTTAAGCTGCAATCAGAGCGATGAGAAGAATTGTCAGTCTCTTAAAATTATTTTGCAAGAACATTTTCAAAGGCATGGTTGCTAGTATGCTAATAGACGCACAGGCCTAATGACCTTGAAAAAATAGGTCAAGTTTTCAAAAGGCGGTTGCAAGAGATAGTATGCTTATAGAGGCACAGGCCTAATGACCTTGAAAAAATAGGTCAAGTTAAATCCAAATTAATTTGTTTCATCTGCATGAGAAGGTACACATGTGATATAAGGTTGATCAAAGCTGGGTCAAACAGTTCAAGAGAAAGCATATCTACTGTCACAAAATACAACTCAAATGAGTTTAAAGACCTTGAACTTTCTAGGTCGAACCAAATAAATAGGGCTCTTCCCAGTATCTAAGTGTACACATGTTAACAATTTGGTTAACCTGGAGACAAGTGTTCAAGAGATGGAGTATTTTCAAAGAAACCAACAGATGGACCAATGGATGGATGGACGGACAGATGACAACTGCTAAAATCACACTCTGAGTATCTCACCTTGAGAGTCTAGCGTGAGAGTACTGTAGGAAGACTCCGGAGTCCGACTTGAAGTTGAGCACCTTTTCCCAACTGAAGGTGTAGCTCTTCTGTCTCTTCTCCTTCAAGCCCTGCACAATGACGGCTGACACCCCTAACACGTCCGCCACTGAGTCCACATCATCTACAGGCTTACTGGCTGAAACACAGATTGCATAATCATAAAGAAACACCGTTTTCATAGACTACATTATCGTCCTTATCTATTAGTGTATTCATTTATCCGTTTTGAAAGCAATTTTCTCTCACATGACAATACTCACTGGGTGTGTGGCGAAAAATAGTTAGCATGTGCAAAAGATTTTCAACCATAAGCCAGGTGAGTACGAATACTATCTTGCTGAATTAAGAAGGCACATGTACGTAATTATCTACAAACTTCATGTAACACCACATAAACACCTGAACGGTGCGGCTTTCAGGGTCAAGGTGGTTTGCATGCCAGTGCTGCGCTAAGAGACAGGAGCCTCTCACCAATGCTGTAACTGTGAATTCATGTCCAGCTCATGCTGGCTTACACTCCGGCTGTACGTAGGAAGTTCTGTCAACAACAGTAGGTTTCCCCCGGGGCTCTGCCCAATATCCTCCCATCGTAATGCTGGCCTCCGTCATAAGGCAAATATTCTTCTTGAGCATGGCAGAAAACACCAATCAAATAAACAAACTCTCCACTGGTTATTGTCACCATGGTAGGAGAATCTTGAAAAATTAATTTGAATATAACCCAAATGACCTTGAAAAATTTACCATGGTTAAAGCAAATGAGCAAGATTCTTCAATATGCCTATATGGACCAACACCTCATGTAGTTGTGCCTTTGAGAGATAAAATATGTAGACCACATGGTCACAATTTTAATACATGCATCTAACCAAAAACTACGTCAATAAACCAAAACCTACTTTCTTTACTGTAAATTGTCTGCAGCATTCTTGATTTGGACTCATCCAGGATGTCTTTGAGGAACACAACATTTCCACGGCGGGTGCTCATTCCATCCACGCGACCAAACGGCACATGAAGAGTATCCCTCACTCTGACAAGGATAATTTATCAAATATTATGTGATAAAGACATTTTTCTGTTTGTTAGCTTTAGGTAAAATAAGGCTGACTGTTTCAGTCTTATTTGTATGATGTTCTTGTAACACACCAATGTCAATTTCAACACCTGTGTTACCCTATCTATCAGCCACAGCATGGCATAGACATGAGAAATAATATGTCAAAGTCACAGAGCATGGACTCCTGTCATTCATGACACCCCAGACAGTCATGACACACAGACACTAGAAATGACACCACACCTAGTCACTGGTGCAAACCAGTGCTCGCAATCTATTCACGAATGCTGAGTGGCCAGTCAGGAATTATCAACATTATCAGTTTGAAGTGATTGCATGACCTGGCAGGGAATTGAACCCTGGTATCTGAATTACAAATAAAGTTCCTCAACACTGGAGGTAAAATGTATTTGGTTTTAAAGCACTGTCGTTCAAGTGTTAGAAAAGTTTCTTCCAATATTCATTTGATAAATGTCATTTGAAGTGAAATGAGAATTTTTTAGCTTTACTGTAAATTAACAAATGTATCTTTTTGTTTATTAAAAAGCAAAGTAACTCTAGAGACTTTTAGAATATACTTTGTTTAGACAAGAACACATGATGTGAGAACTAAAAGATATATAAGATTACTGGAAGAAAAATGATCTGCTACGAGATAAGAGAAAAGGTATAATTACAATAAAACTTCCTTCAGTTTCACATATGGGTAATCAAAACCTTACTTGTTAAGCCATGGAGTTTGCATCCTGTTGAGAACAGCTGCCATCTGTCTGAAGTACAGCACTTGGCCACTGTCCACCTGCAGAACATGTAGTGTTAAACATCAACAACATCGTTAAAATCTATACATTTATAATAACAAGATCAAATGCTGAAATACGACAACTGGCATTCAATGTAACACAGCCATATATTGCAACTGTCAGCTCCTTGGCTAATGATTTATTTATATATTTGATTGGTGTTTTACACCGTACTCAAGAATGTTTCACTTATACCACAGTGGCCAGCATTATGGTGGGGGGAAATTGAGAAGAGACCAAAGGAAACCCACGACCATCCAGAAGTTGTTGCCAGACCTTCCCACCCCAAGATGAAAGCAGCATGAAACCGGCTTTGTCCAGTTTATTTCAACCATAAATTGCTCTGCCAGTGAATACTAATAAAGTCAAAAATATTTGAACACTGCATAACATAGCAATCAAATGAATGTGTTAAATTTTGTGTTAAATCATCCGACACAATATACACACATATATACATACCACATAATGAATCTTGTCAAACTGGTACCTCTCAAACCTATCCAAAATGGCAGCTATATCCCTGGATAACAGAACGATGAAACTATGTCAAAAACTCCTTCAAACTCTGGACTGAGTCAAGTTTCCTCCAAAATAAATGAATAGTAAAATGAATTGCAAGGTTGACTTCTATTTTACTTTTCAAAATAATTACATATACTGTAATTCTTCAACCATTTCACATGTTTGCAAGGTGTTTATTCAAGCATATTCTGAAGGCATTATTCTTTGTAGACTGATACAATCATACTTTTTGTGAAGCCTTGAAATTGGGTAACCCAACCAATGTGATTGTCTGCAAATTCAAATTATAATTGTGCATAAACTGCTCTTAAAGTTGCTCTTTCATATGTAAAATAATCGTGGAATTAGCACATAACTCCCTTAGCCTTGCACAAGGACAAAGTGTAGTCATATCCTTGAATGCAATCAAAATGGTCTTCTTGACATACAAAACTAAGACTGCTATCCTTTTTGTTGATTAAAATAGGTTCTATATATATAATACCTTTTCTCAGATCAAAGGATCCAATGCAGGATTTGTCACCCATAGCTATTCAGAACAAGGAGAATCAGAAACTTGCTTTTTTTGTCCCTTCAGTATAAACTGTGAGAGATCAAACTCTATGTTTCCAGAAAGAGATGGTAACTGAATAAACTTGTGGCATGAATACTGACATTGTAACAACCAGTTGAGTAGGACTATAGGTGGAAATATAACAACTGGGCTCAAAATAGCACTTTGTGAATGGCGAAAAGCGGGCTGAAAATTTGGCGTAGTAGGCCAACCTAAAACTGGCCTGCCCAAAAAAAAAATATCAACAAATAAAATCAAAGAGATGTCAATGTAAGGACAACTAAAAATTCGGCTTTCTAAGTACGTTCATGGCGGCGGAGAAATGTAGAAAGAGATAACACTGTGCTGACAGCTACTTTACAACAAAATTATCTCCCTTCACTTCTGTGTTTTTGTCAACTAAAAGCGAAACTAATGCCATAATGGAAAAGTGTATGTCTCAACATACTGTCAATTGTCCACTGTGCAGCCCTGGGGTTTTGGTTGGCTAAATGTTGTTGTTAATAACAAGTAGAAAGGTATATATAATATATACAAATATACTAACTACCATCAGGGAATTTTATCAATTTGAAAGTACAAATGTGACAAACAAAAGATTCCTTTGAGTGTGAGAAACATTTCATTCCAGATGTTTTATCATGGTCATTGTCATTAATCTCATATATGGTAGGTCTCTGCTATTTGGCCCGCTAAAAATTTCTGGGGGGCCTCCATGGTTCAGTTGGTTAGCGCGCTAGCGCAGCGTAATAACCCAGGAGTCTCTCAACATTGCGGTCACTGTGAGTTCAAGTCCAGCTCATGCTGGCTTCCTCTCCGACCCTTCGTGGGAAGGTCTGGCACCAACAGGCAGATGGTCGTGGGTTCCCCCCGGGCTCTGCCCGGTTTCCTCCCACCATAATGCTGACCGCCGTCATATAAATGAAATATTCTTGAGTGCGGCATAAAATACCAATCAAATAAATAAATAAACAAATAAAAATTTATGACTGGCAAAGATGATATTTTCTAATTAGAGCTCTGAACATGAGACTGACCTGGTCAAATAAAGAGAGGTCCCGTCACTTTTGAGAACCTTAGCCCTTGAGGAGTGACCCAGATGCTGTCCCATGTCCACATAACCAACACCAGTGTCCCTGTGAGATGACGTAAAATGAAAGATGAGCGAAGGTGAAAAATGATAGAAAAAAAATGACAGCAGTAGTATAACATTTCATTTAGGATTGAAAATATTATCAGTCCATTTCAACATAATTAGAGTTTTAAAACATTATTAATTTATTGACAGATTATCTTTCCACTGACACATTACAAAGGCATGGACACATTATCGGGGCAGTGATAACTCATCAACGACTAAAACTGTTATCAAGTCATTCTAACATTATTATTAAGTTATGGACACATTATGTGGGCAATGATACATTATTAGGGTATTTGTTACATTAGGGCATTTGTTACAATAGGGAATTTGTTACATTACGGTATCACATTGGCATTGGTTGTTACATTATGTTGGATGCCACATACATGTATAATTCAATTTTAACTTTGGACCCCCCAAAGTGACACGTCTTACTTCTCAAACTCTAACAGTCCCATGTTCCTCCACCTATTAATGACATCCTGAGCAGATCTGACGTACATCGCTTCACCGTGGTACTCGTCAAACCACACTCCCAGGCGCTGAAACATGGAACTGAACAGAATAAATCTAGGGCATGAAATTAACACCACACACAGCAGATATCCGATCATTGGCATCCTTAGGCATGGCAATAAAACTAAAAACAACAGCTAACATATACATGATCAATCTAAACTTCAGCCATTGCATATAAACTACACACAGCAGACGTTTGATTAGTGTCATGACATCAAAAGATCAGTTAGAATGAACATTAGCTTCTTTCATGTCAAAATTTTATCCAAAGTTTCCAAATCACAAACAGACAACCTGAGGAATTACAGAAATAGTTTCCTGGCAAATACGCACCTCCCTTACAAGAAATAACCATCTTTAAGATACAAATAGATTTCTACATGTACATTCACAAATTTCAGTCCAATCAGCAATCACCTTATATATGTTTCTGTATTCTTTCACACTCAGATCTCTAAGTTCCTGCCATTGGTCCAAATATGTTGTGTCACCTACAGATAAAAAAAATAAAAATCAAATAAAAAGAATTCACTTGAAGTTTAACCGGAATTTTAAACAAGATAAAAACTGTTTATGAATTTATTTATTTCCTCACTGACCTAAATGTGCCTACTGATCTGGCTGAAGTTTGACAGGCTGTCTTGTAAACATTAACATGTAAACCAGCACCTAGCCATCAGTTCGAGAGTAGATAAAGAAAAGAAGTACATGATCATGTAAGACTACCATTTTCTAACTGTCTGAAGATGTCAAGTCCTTCTCTCTGGGTGGGGGTGGAGGTCTTATTCCCACCCTCTGCCTCTCGGGAAACATCACTGTTCACTTTGACATACACCTATGCAAACAAAAACAAATTCAAACTCACAGGTAAGAAGTATATACAGAGACAGGGTTTACATCATCAGATGCATTTTCACTTCTGAAATGAGTTTAGCATTGCAAACTCAAGAGCTGTGTTAGCTTTAAGCTAAGATACAAGAGGAGCAATTCCAGAAAGGCAAGAATGCTTCAACATCTTCAACATCTTCAACATCAATCTATTTACACATATGTATTTATTGATTTAATTGGTGTTTTAAGCCCTACTCAAGAGTATTTCACTTTCACCCCTGTAGCCAGCATTATGGTGGGAGGAAACCAGGCAGAGCCCGGGGGACAACCCAAAACCATTCACAGGTTGCTGGTAGACCTTCCCACGTACGTCCAGAGAGGAAGACAGCATGAGTTATTTGATTGAAGATTAATGCCAAAACTGTTTTCACTTATACCACAGCAGCCAGGTTTGTGGGTTGAAGAAGTTGACAAGAGTAAGCATTGTACTGATGCCTCAAAAACCTTTCAACTTCATAAAGCTACATGTTATAGATAAACTAGAGAGAGTGGGACTGGCAATTAGCCAGGGGCTAATCAACATCAGTGAAGAAAACACTAATACAGCCAGCAAGGGTTGCCCCTAAACGATCACAAAATGGTGCTTGTAGGGGCAGTTTACGCTTTTGGTAGTTTACGCTGTACTCAACAATATCTCACTTGTATGACGGCAGCCAGCAGACCTTCCCACTTACGGCCGGAGTGTAAGCCAGCATGAGCTGGACTTGAGCTCACAGTGACCGCATTGGTGAGAGGCTCCTGGGTCATTTTGAAATGCTGCCCTCCTAATTACCACGGCCATGGAGGCCCCATGGCCTGTTAGATAAAGAGGGTGGATTTATACGTCACACAGAACTGTCATGACAACACATACATGTCCTGTAGAGACAAATTACCATGATGTTCATGTCCCTGGAATGTTATGTCATTTTGTAACAGGATTTTTAGCAGCTTTTCAATTTCTGCAGATTCACTCAGCAATCTACATGCACTTCACAAAATTATTAACATTGGCATGCTTTTGAAAGGATTTCCTAAGATTTCACCCTGAACAGGAGATACAAATCAGTTTCTGTATTCAGATTTGGACATGTGCCATTATCACTATATCACCATGAGACAGAACACTTCATGCCCTTGAGGAAGAGAAAAAGACAATAATCATTTCTCAATTCATACTAACTATTTTTTTTTCAACTCCGTTCGAAGTATTCCCAAATCTACTGTACCTCAAACAAATGTTCCATGGGACTAGACTTCAGGGCTTCACTGTTACCGTATCTCTTCAAGCCAACAGTAAGCAAACCTGACAAATGACGAACATGAGACACAGATATGACACAAAAAACACTTCTTTATACGCTGGTCTGACAAAAACGAAAACTCCTCCATTTTCAGGTAAAGAATTGGGCCTAATTCCAAATATTTATTAACTTATTTAGTTTATACATTAATACTGCTATTAAAAGTGGAACATGACTGAAGACTGATTATGTGAGTCAGGAATTTCATTATCTTTTTGAGAAGAACACTGCCATGGAAATGTAGTCAGCAACCGGCAGCAAATAGAATAAAGTAAAATAGGAGCTTGCTTGTTTAAAATGTTACAAAACTAGCAGGCAACAGGAAGTTGGCAACTACCTTCTGCTATAAACCCCCTGATGAATACGCATACAAATGTCATGATATTTCTGCTGAAAACAAAAAAAACAAAAACTCACCAAACTGCGTTCCCCAATCCCCTAAGTAATTCAGCCTGGTGACCATGTGACCTGAAGCTTCACAGAGATTGGCCAAAACATGGCCAATGACAGTAGACCGGAGATGACCAGCATGAAACGGTTTAGCAATGTTTGGGGAACTGAAAAATAGACACACATACTCCAGTATTAACATTTTTTATACATTAAAGTATTTTTTTGTAGCAGAACTGCCACCATTTAAGTATCATGTCAAAGACGCCGGACATGACTCTCCACCCAGCCACATTATACTGACACCGTGACAACCAGTCACAATTCCTTGCTCTAACCTCTCATAAAGTGAGGCAGCAGCAAGTACCATTTTAAAAGTCCTTGATATGACTGGACCCGGGTTTGATCCCAGGTCTCCCAACTTTTAGGCAGACTCTCTAATTGGTGAGAGAGGACCATTTTGCCACAGGAGAGGTTTATGTAAATGTTACATTTGGCCTCGAATGAACCATACCACTTACACTGTACCTCTATTGAAGGCTCAGATCTCCCGACTTCTAGGCAGATGTGTAGGTTTTTCTGTTTGATTTCCTCTTGACTACTCAAAATCAACAAGTCTACATGACAAATCAAAGTATACCTGTACTCAAACACAACCTTGAGGTGGGGCACCTCCTCTATGCCTCCTTTCCCCCTCTTGTACCTGAACACCTCACTGTCCTGTCCATATCGCTCACCAAATGACATCACAGAGTGCAACAACATCTGTGAATGAATGCATGACTGATTTACGCCACTTCAGCGATATTACAGACATATCCTGCCAAGAACAAAAGAAACTCTGCAGAACAAACTAGAACATATACCATCAACTTTCAAACAGATCTATATTCCTTAAGCGTTATTAATTTATCATTTATTTTTCTTCCTTCACTACCTATATTATGGGTGACATTGTTAGGGATAAAGCAGAGTGAACAGAGGACAGATGATTACAACCCCAGCCAGGTATCTGACAAACCTCTTGATGGTCAAGCCAAACCTCAGCTAAGTGTTCTTAAGAAAGTGACATACATGCACTGTAATTCTTCAATCTTTTCGCATGTTTGCAAGGTGTTTATTCAAGAATATTCCAAAGGCATTTTTCTTTGTTGACTGCTATTTTACATTTTTGTGCAACCCTGAAATTGGCCAATCTAATCAATGTAGTTTTTTCTCCCAAATGAATTTAAAAATGTGCAAAATTTGCAATGAAAATTTCTCTTTCATATGTGAAAAGCTTGAGAAATTAGAGTATACTACATGTATGGTTTTAATCTTAGACATCAGAGGCTAATTCTACAAAGTTGTGGTGTTGATTGTACCTCCTGGAAACTGTGGCAGGCGCAGTTTGAGACTACTTCATAGAACGGGCCCCAGGTACACTTTTTGGATGTTATTCTTATTCCAAAATATACAGCAATATGATTTCAAACTAAGTAGTAAAGTAGTTTAACACATCCTATTTTACAATTCCTTCCTTACCTTTGATAAACACTTGGGACAAACCCTAATCAAAAGGTCTCCATAACTGGTTTGAATATCTTGAACTAGTTCTTCAGCCTTTGTATCAAGCTCCTTAAAGGATACAAATCAACATTAATATTCATATCATATATAGCATAGATTTATCAACATACAGGTAATGTGAATTATGTGATTTTAAGACAAATTTGACACTTGCTCATGAAGGAAGTAAATGAACGCTAAAAAGCGATTCTAGAGTATTACTCTAACTTTAAAGGCTAGTATGGTGCTAGGAGGTCAAGCGCAAGTTTTTGAGAAAAACATTTGACCAAGAAGACTAAAGTTAAATGAGTTTTTAAATGTCACATTTGACTAAAGTTAAATGAGTTTTTAAATGTCACATGGCACATTTGTGTCATTAGTGTATTTAATATTATTTAATGATAAATCCAGTAAGTCTCGACTCGACATCAAAATAGGAAAGAAAAAACAACAACAAACCACAAAAAAAAACCCATAAAAATCGGCAATATAGCTGTAACACAAAGTTATCTAGTTCCTGTGTGCAATAATATGGTACATATTTTTCCCATGGTTAATTGATACAGAAAACATTGAAGTGAAACTAATGTAAGTCTACAATTACCTTATCAGAGAGATCTTTTGATTGGCCCACAAACTGGTCTGGATGCTCACATATTTCTGTTAAAATCTTCGAGTCTGTGGCAGTGAGTTTAAACTGAGGACCATCAACACTGAAAATTAACCACAGAAATACTCATCTGAAATACTCACCTGACATAATGGTCTCCCAAAACTACACGTTCATTATTATGGAGTGTTAAATTACCTTAAGTATAAGATATGATGCAGTTTATTCTTGTACTTTCCTCTCTACTTTGTGCTTTACAGGATTCAAAGTGTTGCTTTTTGTTTGTTTTTTGTGTTTCTTAGGGCCACAACGATTACAATTTTGGGCAGAATGAAACAAGGCAAAGTAAACAAAGGATTTTCAAATTTATTTTCCATTTTGGATTTTTTAGGGTAAAACACCAAATAAAATTACCATAATCTGATTTGGGATTAAAAGTCACTTTCAACATTATTTTAATCATATTATGTCATTGTAGAGGGCCTGCTTCACTGGTACACCATGTTAATGATACAAGACAATGATCTTCGAACCAGTCAAAGAATACTGACACCAGTCCAACCACTACATGGCCTATATTGCTGCTCCCCTGATACACCATGCTAAGGACACCTGACATGATCCTATAACCAGTCACAGAATAATGACACCACCCTAACCACATCTTGGCCTTACTTCTTATACCAAGTGCCAAACACTCTCTTAGCAACGGATAATCTGGTGTAGAAAAAATTGCACTTTCATGTTTTTAATCATGGCATATCAAAGGTATCTAGAAACGATGTAATCTACATGTATTTGTTAAAATTGAAGCTTTAAGCACAATTACCTACATGACAAATTGCACTGATGGCATCGCAAAGTCATTGGTGGTCAATCCCACCTTCATAATTAATTGTGAACCTCACCAACATTATTTCTGGAAATGTAACAAACAGCAGCATGCTGATTTGGAACCCTTACCTTTGCTTTTTGGATATCTCTGACAATTTCAGCAAGGCTCCAACTCTTTCTTGATTCTTCCTTGTTGAGGGAATTTCCAAGCTATTCAAAACCTGAACAGAAAAAACAGGTTTTCACATCACATCTTGTTCTAAAGTAGATCAATGTCTTAAACCCTGTCACACTATATTGGTAAGAGTATATATTTATTTGTATGATGTTCTACCCTGTACTAGAGAATACTTTCACTCCTGCATCTATCAAACTTATCATCATCGAGTATGTGGAGGTTCTTGTCTTCTTCATTTCCTTATTGAAATTTGCAGGTTGCTGGCAGAATAGTTCAATTAAACTAAAAGTTGAGATCTATTTTAAACTATTTCTGACTATTTCTAACCATATTCAACTGCCTCAATGTAGGAAAGTTGGCCATTACGTCCACTCCAAAACGAGTCAAAATATCAGAAATTGTTCAACAATAGACCTCAACTACACTAGTTATTTATTTATTTATTTGATTGGTGTTTTACGCCGTATTCAAGAATATTTCACTTATATGACCGCCGCCAGCCCGGTGGGTGGAAACCTGGCACGGCCCGGGGGAAACCCACGACCATCCGCAGGTTGCTGAAGACCTTTCAACTACACTAGAGCGATACATATGAAGCACACTAAAATATGAATTCTGATTATTTATTAAGTCGCCAACGAAATTATTTACAGGATACAAGACAATCCCTACAAACGACACCTTCCGGGAACAAAAATTGACACTCTCGACCTGTCAAACTGGAACTGTCAAGTGAACAACAACAACGACGGGTAAGTCTCGCCTCAAAACACTCATGTGTTGCCCAACAAGACAAGGAATCGTTGCATATTGATCCCAAAACCTACTCGTTTGCTGATGAGACGTCGTATATGTGTTGCCATAATGATTTCCTCTACATCCGGCAGATTTCTAAGCGACAAAATTCTTCTCTCCACCCAACACACGTGTTTTGATATGATATACTTCTTTTTATCCTCCGATCACAGAAGAACTCTATTCTCACTGGCTCCTTCCCTCCCCATGAAGCGAGTAGCACTGGGCAGCCGCCATCCATGAGGAGAACGTCCACGAGGAGAACGGACATCCATGAGCAGAACGGAACAAGTAACTTGTTCGTTTACGAATAATTGGGCAAGGTACGAGACTATAGGCCTGTATATTTATATAGGCCTATAGCCGAGCAGATAAATTCTCAACACTTTAAACCCCTTATTATCCGAAAACACAGACATTACTGTAACCCTGAAGACCTTCTCTAATGTGTCATTGTTAATTAGTAACCTAATAGTCCTCCATCACTAACTTGAAGAAAAAATATTAAAGATCCACGAGGAGGACGGTGGCTAATTTACCTTCATATAGGTATAAAGTATAACATCCACGAGGAGGACGGTGGCTAATTTACCTTCCTACTGGCATAAGATACAACATCGACGAGAAGGACAGTGGCTAATTTACCTTCCTCCAGGTAAAAGGTACAACATCCACGAGGAGGACGGTGGCTAATTTACCTTCATATAGGTATAAAGTACAACATCCACGAGGAGGACGGTGGCTAATTTACCTTCCTATAGCCATAAAGTACAACATCCACGAGGAGGACGGTTGCTAGTTTACCTTCCTATAGGTATCAGGTAGAACCTCCACGAGGAGGACGGTGGCTACTTTACCTTACTGCAGGTATCAGGTACAACATCCACGAGGAGGACGGTGGCTAATTTAACTTCATATAGGTATAAGGTACAACATCCATGAGGAGGACGGTGGCTAATTTACCCTCATATAGGTATAAAGTACAACATCCACGAGGAGGACGGTGGCTAATTTACCTTCCTATAGCCATAAAGTACAACATCCACGAGGAGGACGGTGGCTAATTTACCTTCCTGCAGGTATAAGGTACAACATCCATGAGGAGGACGGTGACCAGTTTACCTTCCTGCAGGTATCAGGTACAACATCTACAAAGAACACGGAGGCTAATTTACCTTACTATAGGTATAAAGTACAACATCCATGAGGAGGACGGTGGCCAATTTACCTTCCTGCAGGTATCAGGTACAACATCCACAAAGAGGACGGTGGCTAATTTACCTTTCCTCAGGTGTAAAGTACAACATCCACGAAGGGAACGTTGGCTAGTTTACATTTCTGGAGGTGTCAGGTATAACATCCACGAGGAGGATTGTGCCTAATTTACCTTCCTACTGGTATAAAGTACAACATCCATGAGGAGGACGGTGGCTAATTTACCTCCATGTAGGTATAAGGTACAACATCCAGGAGGAGGACGGGGGCTAACTTACCTCCATGTGGGCATGAGGTACAACATCCACGCGGAGGACGGTGGCTAATTTGCTTTCCCATAGGTATAAGGTACAACATCCACGATGAGGACGGTGGCTAATTTACCTTACTATAGTTATAAAGTACAACATCCACGAGGAGGACGGTGGCTAATTTACCATCATATAGGTATAAAGTACAACATCCATAAGGAGGACGGTGGCTAATTTACCTCCATGTAGGTATAAGGTACAACATCCACGAGGAGGACGGTGGCTAACTTACCTGCATGTAAGCATGAGGTACAACATCCACGAGGAGGACGGTGGCTAATTTACCTTCATATAGGTATAAAGTACAACATCCACGAGGAGGACGGTGGCTAATTTACCTTCCTTTAGCCATAAAGTACTACATCCACGAGGAGGACGGTGGCTAATTTACCTTCCTATAGCCATAAAATACAACATCCACGAGGAGGACGGTGGCTAATTTACCCTCATATAGGTATAAAGTACAACATCCACGAGGAGGACGGTGGCTAATTTACCTTCCTATAGCCATAAAGTACAACATCCACGAGGAGGACGGTGGCTAATTTACCTTCCTGCAGGTATAAGGTACAACATCCATGAGGAGGACGGTGACCAGTTTACCTTCCTGCAGGTATCAGGTACAACATCTACAAAGAACACGGAGGCTAATTTACCTTACTATAGGTATAAAGTACAACATCCATGAGGAGGACGGTGGCCAATTTACCTTCCTGCAGGTATCAGGTACAACATCCACAAAGAGGACGGTGGCTAATTTACCTTTCCTCAGGTGTAAAGTACAACATCCACGAAGGGAACGTTGGCTAGTTTACATTTCTGGAGGTGTCAGGTATAACATCCACGAGGAGGATTGTGCCTAATTTACATTCCTACTGGTATAAAGTACAACATCCATGAGGAGGACGGTGGCTAATTTACCTCCATGAAGGTATAAGGTACAACATCCAGGAGGAGGACGGGGGCTAACTTACCTCCATGTGGGCATGAGGTACAACATCCACGCGGAGGACGGTGGCTAATTTGCTTTCCCATAGGTATAAGGTACAACATCCACGATGAGGACGGTGGCTAATTTACCTTACTATAGTTATAAAGTACAACATCCACGAGGAGGACGGTGGCTAATTTACCTTCATATAGGTATAAAGTACAACATCCATAAGGAGGACGGTGGCTAATTTACCTCCATGTAGGTATAAGGTACAACATCCACGAGGAGGACGGTGGCTAACTTACCTGCATGTAAGCATGAGGTACAACATCCATGAGGAGGACGGTGGGTAATTTACCTTCATATAGGTATAAAGTTCAACATCCACGAGGAGGACGGTGGCTAATTTACCTTCCTTTAGCCATAAAGTACTACATGCACGAGGAGGACGGTGGCTAATTTACCTTCCTATAGCCATAAAATACAACATCCACGAGGAGGACGGTGGCTAATTTACCTTCATGTAGGTATAAAGTACAACATCCATGAGGAGGACGGTGGCCAATTTACCTTCCTGCAGGTATTAAGTACAACATCCACAAAGAGGACGGTGGCTAACTGACCTTTCCTCAGGTGTAAAGTACAACATCCACGAAGGGAACGTTGGCTAGTTTACCTTTCTGGAGGTGTCAGGTAAAACATCCACGAGGAGGACTGTGCCTAATTTACCTTCCTACTGGTATAAAGTACAACATCCATGAGGAGGACGGTGGCTAATTTACCTCCATGAAGGTATAAGGTACAACATCCAGGAGGAGGACGGGGGCTAACTTACCTCCATGTAGGCATGAGGTACAACATCCACGCGGAGGACGGTGGCTAATTTGCTTTCCCATAGGTATAAGGTACAACATCCACGATGAGGACGGTGGCTAATTTACCTTTATATAGTTATAAAGTACAACATCCACAAAGAGGACGGTGGCTAATTTACCTTCATATAGGTATAAAGTACAACATCCATAAGGAGGACGGTGGCTAATTTACCTCCATGTAGGTATAAGGTACAACATCCACGAGGAGGACGGTGGCTAACTTACCTGCATGTAAGCATGAGGTACAACATCCACGAGGAGGACGGTGGCTAATTTACCTTCATATAGGTATAAAGTACAACATCCACGAGGAGGACGGTGGCTAATTTACCTTCCTATAGCCATAAAGTACAACATCCTCGAGGAGGACGGTGGCTGATTTACCTTCCTATAGGTATAAAGTACAACATCCACGAGGAGGACGGTGACTAGTTTACCTTTCTATAGGTATAAAGTTCAACATCCACGATGAGGACGTTGGCTAGTTTACCTTCCTACTGGTATAAAGTACAACATCCACGATGAGGACGGTGGCTAATTTACCTTCCTACATATATAAAATTCAACATCCACGAGGAGGACGGTGGCTGATTTACCTTCCTATAGGTATAAAGTACAACACCCACGAGGAGGACGGTGACTAGTTTACCTTACTATAGGTATAAAGTTCAACGTCCACGAGGAGGACGGTGGCTAGTTTACCTTCCTACTGGTATAAAGTACAACATCCACGATGAGGACGGTGGCTAATTTACCTTCCTACATGTATAAAATTCAACATCCACGAGGAGGACGGTGACTAGTTTACCTTTCTATAGGCATAAAGTTCAACATCCACGAGAAGAACGGTGACTAGTTTACCTTTCTATAGGTATAAAGTTCAACATCCACGAGGAGGACGGTGGCTAGTTTACCTTCCTACTGGTATAAAGTACAACATCCACGATGAGGGCGGTGGCTAATTTACCTTCCTACATGTATAAAATTCAACATCCACGAGGAGGACGGTGGCTGATTTACCTTCCTATAGGTATAAAGTACAACATCCACGAGAAGGACGGTGACTAGTTTACCTTTCTATAGGTATAAAGTTCAACATCCACGAGGAGGACGGTGGCTAGTTTACCTTCCTACTGGCATAAAGTACAACATCCACGATGAGGACGGTGGCTAATTTACCTTCCTACATGTATAAAATTCAACATCCACGAGGAGGACGGTGACTAGTTTACCTTTCTATAGGCATAAAGTTCAACATCCACGAGAAGGACGGTGACTAGTTTACCTTTCTATAGGTATAAAGTTCAACATCCACGAGGAGGACGGTGGCTAGTTTACCTTCCTACTGGTATAAAGTACAACATCCACGATGAGGGCGATGGCTAATTTACCTTCCTACATGTATAAAATTCAACATCCACGAGGAGGACGGTGGCTGATTTACCTTCCTATAGTTATAAAGTACAACACCCACGAGGAGGACGGTGACTAGTTTACCTTTCTATAGGTATAAAGTTCAACATCCACGAGGAGGACGGTGGCTAGTTTACCTTCCTACTGGTATAAAGTACAACATCCACGATGAGGACGGTGGCTAATTTACCTTCCTACATGTATAAAATTCAACATCCACGAGGAGGACGGTGACTAGTTTACCTTTCTATAGGTATAAAGTTCAACATCCACGAGAAGGACGGTGGCTAGTTTACCTTTCTGGAGGTGTCAGGTACAACATCCACGAGGAGGACGGTGCCTAATTTACCTTACTAGTGGTATAAAGTACAACATCCATAAGGAGGACGGTGGCTAATTTACCTCCATGTAGGTATAAGGTAGCCTACAACATCCACGAGGAGGACGGTGGCTAACTTACCTCCATGTAAGCATGAGGTACAACATCCATGAGGAGGACGGTGGCTAATTTACATCATTGCTACTGGTATAATGTACAACATCCATGAGGAAGACGGTGGTTAAGTTGCTTTCCCATATGAATAAGGTACCACATCCACGAGGAGGACGGTGGAAAATTTATCTTTCTATAGTTATAAAGTACAACATCCACGAGAAGGAGAGTCGCTAATTAACCTTTCTACATGTATAAAATTCAACATCCACGAGGAGGACGGTGACTAGTTTACCTTCCTATAGCTATAGAGTACAACATCCATGAGAAGGACGGTGGCTGATTTACCTTCCTATAGGTATAAAGTTCAACCTTTATGGGTATAAAGTTTTCCATCCTTCAGGTATGCAGTACAACATTGATGATTGCCAAATTAACTTCTAATAAAGATTTAACTGATTGATTGACACACACTTATGAGGACAATAGATAAGTTATATGTCGTTTTGGTACAGCTAAAATCTATATGCGGAGGACTGTTGCCTTGTTTATTTCTGAGAAATATATATAACATATAATGTATAAGTATGTATGTAAGGTGATGGATACCAGGGTTTGTTACATGTTTAGGAAACTTTTTTAAAACTAAGTATTAGCCCGATTTGAATGGAAGTCCTATAAGTTATACAATAGCTCTTCGCCAGCCTGATCACACTTGTGTGGTAATTAACCATAGGTTGTTTATTGTTACTTAGAAATGTTATATGTTTTATGTACATGATTATTATTATTGCTGTATTCTGTGTACAGTAAACTTCTGACGCTTAATGTTGTAATCCCTTTTGATCTCTGCCTGTGCATAGCTGTTCACAGCGCTCTTGTTGTCAATTAACGTTCAATGGCCGTTTAATTAGTATGTAAAAACTTGCAGAGATATAAAGCCTGGCGAATTGTTACGCTCAGTTCCTTGATAAGGACAAACAAGGTGTTTGCTGCTGTTGTATAGCCTTATTTATAACCCCAAAAATACACATATGTAGCTTGAGACCATAATTTGTAAAGTGCGAAAAACATTGAATATTTAAGAAAGCTTATTTTGCCAAAGATATCAAGTAAGTTTTTCAGAGTTTGCTTCTTAACACACCCCACACATTACTTCCTCTTATGGCAGAGAAAGGTTCAAGCGTCTAAATTCTGTGTGTCAGACCTCTGACTTTCATGCATGACCCAGTTTATTTTGTTATACCGCAGAAGCTTACATCCACATATATCAGATTTCACTGTTGGACAAGTGATCGCCCGCTTTATTGCTCCTGAATTCTCTAAGTGAAAACATTTAACTTGAAACTAAATTAGGCGTCTCCATCTTATAGGGTTTTCATATGTCGCGCTACCATAAAGTTACTTGCTTTATTTATGTATTTATTTATTTGATTATTGTTTAACGCCATCCTCTCTTTAGGACACATGGTTTGTTTATTCACAACGTAATGTATATAACATCCTAGCCCAGCAAACCACGGTGGAATTTTTAGAAAGACATTAAAGTCCTCAGACTTAAAAAGGAATTCAGACTTATCTCCTTGTCAAGGAAATCTGTCAGCTATAACTTTCTCATACCCAGAATTGTTTTCTTTGACCTTAGCAAGATGCATTTATTACTACTATTATTAAGTTTTAAAAAATAAAAATGATCAGAATCATAAAAATCCACACATCACAAAATATTTCTTAACAAATATGTGTACAGGCAAAAGAATGCAACAATACAGGTGTATGTAAATATACCGTCAATGTAATTATGTAACTCAATTCGCATTAAAATTTGCCTTTCCCTGCCCGACAACCAAGCAGCAGAAGATCCATGTATAATACAATATGAATTGGGGTTGGGCTTTTTGAATAGCGCTTTGATTTTATTCATACAATGAATGAAATCCTCATAAAATGGCTGAAAAGGAAGTATGTCAAGCAAATACCATTTCATTTGTACTACCTAGCACATTGGGCCTACTATAGTGCTTGAAAGTGTCGTGATAACTTTTGTTATGGTTGAAGAATTTTAAATGTACTTCGGACCAATATCTTCATCTTAGAAATTAAGTAGGACTATTTTATTTTCTTCATATGGACATGTTGTCTCACATGAATGATCTTCATGTCTCCTAATCCCAATTTACTTGGAATTCGACGGTGGAGAGTTATTTCCAGAAAAATTAACGAGTTCTATCATGTACGAGTTTGTTTATGTTTATCGGACGCCAAAACAATATACAATATTTGGAAAAACTCGATGTTGATAGAGGTATAAATGATTTTCTAATTCGATTATAAGATAAAACATTTTCAGTTAAAGTTAAAAACGTGGAGTTTCTAAGAACATTCAGTATATAGGCCTGCTCTTTCTACACTTTTATACCTCCGTGCATCACTTGCCACAATGTCTAAACAAAACAAATTTATGGGTAACTTTCGTGTGTCTGGACCGTGGAAAGCCGAGGTGGCGGTGTGTTTGTAAACACAGTTTCCCATCGCATGTCTGCTGAAGTAATACTATCTCAGGGTGACTTGTTAGCTTTGCAGTTTGGCTAATGTAGTACATAGCTTTTATAAAAGCTTTCCACTTTTCCGACGAGTTTATTTCTGGACGCCTCAATGTAACAATGACAGCACACCAACCTGTCGTGATTCAATCTGTGGATGAATTGTTAAGTTGTGTAAAAAGTTGCAAGGATTGTTGTAAAGGAGACTATATTTCATTTCATTGTCCGTTATGCCCACCGTCAAAGTTCAAGCCAACAAGGAAGAAGAAAGTAGAGAACCATTTGAGAGCTGTACACTGGAAAGCACGCGTTGAGGGTCAAAACGGTACGTAAAATTAAGCATCAATACGCTTCATTCATCTAAAATACTGTGTACATATATAGTTATCGTCTGCGGCTTTATATGATAGGCGAGCTTTTTGATTAACTTTTCATGTTAAAAAAATAGATACATTCCCTGTCAATGAGATGATATGTTCTTAAATTATTTTTCTACATCTTTTTTCGAAATGTATACTCCTAGTGGTCATCCAGACGTATATGCAGATTTATCGGCTCTGTAGGTGACGCCAATTTAAAATATTCTTCCACTGATGAGGCAGAGTAAAATAGGTATCAAAGCAAATCTAAACTTACAGATCTTATTTTCGTTATTGGCCCCTGGAGATGGATGTAAAACAAAAAGATGCCATCAACTTCCGGTCGGGCAAATGCAAGTGTCTAATTTGCAAGGGAAAAAATAACTAACACAAAGAGATCAGATCATCTATGCCTGCAATAGAACTTCTACTCAATGGCCTCATGTGAATAGTAGTTGTGTAGTGTTTGTGTACATATTCTCATTTGGCGTGTATGTTTTAATACCACACAATGTAAAGAACGCTCCCGCTGCGCTAACCGTAACTCGAAAGCCAACAGATGTTTTTCTTACATAATGCATGAACGGTGGCAAAAATTTTAATGCCAATCACTGGAAAACTATTCATCTGTAATAATTTGATACGAGAGAAGAGCACAATTTGTCCTGCTGACCAACTTTCAGCATTGCACCATTACTGCTTTTCGCATCGTGTCTCAAAAATCAGAATAAAGTGTGCCTAAAAGCGAAAACTTCTTTAGAACCAAAACAAAGCCACATTCGTGGTTAGCTATTTATGCCTAATGCATGAACAGTAGGTAAATTGTGGTCAAACTTTTTAAGCTAGAACAAAGCTAGAACAAAAGCAAAGCCAGATTCATAATCTATTTGTCAAATTACACTGTATATATTCACACAAGAAATTGGATCAGCTCTGCACGGGTTTAAACTTCTTTCCAAAGGCTTCACTGTGCGAGCAATCTAATTAGGCTTTAAGTCTGCGCTATATATTACAGTCCATGCACATATGTCCATAAAATTGACCGCCATCACATGGGCTGTAAATTGAGCTGTTTTTGAGGCGTAAAACACCATTGAAATAAATAACTAAATTATCACAATGTTCAAAAGACGTGTTTATTTTTGTAGGTAAAAGTGCCGTTCTTTGCCATCTAACTGAGCACAGTTCTTCACGGCATTTCCATTGCACGTCATGTTGAAGGATAATTATTCGCAAAGAGAACACTAATTAAGGAAATGCATTTCAAATCTGAATTGAATATTATACTCGTGTATATCTGCATTGTGGTGCTTGGGGCGACAAATGCTGGGCATGACTGAACATTGTTGCATGTCTTAGGGTTAAGGTCTTTGTCTTGAACAAATTTTTCCGATACGTTTTGCTTTAGAATGTGTAACGATGTGGGCGTCGATTTTGATAAGTGTTGCAGTCATTTCTCGTATGTTTTCAAGAAAGGTACAACTTTTGTGATGTCTTGATTTCTGAAGGTTTTCGTCAGAAGACTTACAAGTGTCCAGGATTATTCCGTTTGCGGACAAGGAACTCAACAATGAGGAGCAGGATTCCAACATGTTTATTTGTGTATCTGATGTCATTTCACAGGTATGGATAAGGGAGCAGTTGTCATGCAGGTGACATTGATTTGTTTATTTGATTGGTGTTTTACGCCGTACTCAAGAATATTTCACTTATACGACGGCGGCCAGCATTATGGTGGGAGGGAACCGGGCAGAGCCCGGGAGAAACCCACGACCATCCGCAGGTTGCTGGCAGACCTTCCCACGTACGGCCGGAGAGGAAGCCAGCATGAGCTGGACTTGAACTCACAGTGACCGCATTGGTGAGAGACTCCTAGGTCATTACGCTGCGCTAGCGCGCTAACCGACTGAGCCATGAAGGCCCCAGGTGACATTGAGGCATATACTCAAAATGTTTAGAAATAACAGGTGGGTCTGAGCCTCAAGTATTCAGCATCAGTAGAAAAATACCATTAAACTGTGTCTGACAATTTTTGGATTTTTAACCAACTTAAACACAATGTTTGGATTGTATATATATATGCCGCATAATGTTGATATTTCAGGTTGATGTGATCGACCAGTATGTGGAAGGCTTGTTGACAGACAGAGGTTCAAAGTGGTATGTATAGCTTAAATCTGTACACTTCATTTATTTTCTTTGTCTTTTACATATTTTTCTATATTTCCTCATATGTGTAGGCGCATTCTGAAGTTTCGCACAGTGACTGGTGTGAACAACAATTAGCTTAGGAATACCTACACATTTTTCTGCGCAATTATAATTTACAGACACAGTGTATTTAATTGACCCTTGTATTTGACTATATACAGTAGTTTTAAACATATGATCATTTCTGTCTTTCCCTATTCTTCTATAGTGGCGTGCAGCACCACTGTACATTCATATCACACAAACAAAAGATTTCGCTGCTATTTGAAGAATAGTTGCTGCGATACAAATAATTAATTTGTTACATGACATATAGTTTAATGTATTGTTTCACATCATACAGCCACACTTGATGGTAGCATGTGATTTCATAAAGATCCTCAAGCACTTCATCGCCCGGGATATATTATTATGTATCTAAAACGAGTGTTTTAGAGTGTTTCACTGTGTTATATTGATAGCTTCTCCTAACCCCTTCCTCGTACAACTGTATACATGATTATGTGTTTATCTAGGTCCGAGAGCTCTGAGCTGGAGATTTTCTTGACAAATTCGAGAAGGGAATTTCTAAAGGGCTTTGGTTTCGGTTATGTCTTGGACTTGGTACGTAAAAGTGTGTATAAATTGTTTATAAATTGATATTGACTTTTTCGCTTAGCTTGATTTATATGTACTGAAAATACCCTTTGTATGGAAAAAGCCGTGTTACTATATTTATATATGTTTTACGTACCAAAAACAACGCTGCGAGACTCTGGAATTTTGTAAATGTTTTGTGAGTAAATTATGGCCATTCTGGGTGTTATTTCGAATGGGTATGCGTATGGTACTTAATAAGATTTTCTCTTTTAGGCTTATACATATCTCGAAGCCTATGTGGAAAAAAAGTTCTTCAAATTGAAGCTTAGGGACAAACGGTACGTATAGGTACATGTAGGTAGGGTGGTTGCCAGTAATCCCGGTCTTCTCCATGCACGTTTCAAATAATCATGCCTATAAGGATTTTTTTGTTACAGTACAGATCTGGGATGTTCTGTTTGTTGTCACAACTTATTTTGGTCCAAGAGTGAAGAAGAAAGTGACGGATTCATTGCTGCTTACATGGAGCGTGATTAAATTATGCGAAACAATCTGCATATGTTTTTGTATACCTTGTCTGTATATGTGCATTGGAAATAGGCCATGATTATCTTTCACTGTGTGATTATATTGTTGTGTGAAACATTGCTTCAGGCGCCCCGACACATCTGGATTTGTACACAAGCTAGTCCAGCTACCAGGAACCGAGCGAATTCAGAAGATTTTAAATGTGGATGGGTTTGTATTTACCTTGTGTTTTATCTGTCTGTTTTTATTTTTTGGTATAATTAGATATGGCTATTTTGGCTCCAGTTATGCATGGAGTAGTATCGGAATGGCTTTCCAGCTTTCAAGTTATCTATATACAGACAGTTCAAATGTGTATAAACATTTGACAAGGCTAAAGCCATAAAAAAGGAGGAAAGTAACTAAGAATATTGCAGTCATCAAGTAGTCATTTACATGTAGATGTGTGTTTAATTATTTATCATTATAATTTTATAATTTTGTTCCGCGCATGACTTGCTAAAAAGTGTGCAGGCATATATGTTTAATTAGTAGCAATATAGATTTCAGATTCCAGATTTCAGTCTTTTACAAATGAAATAGGAAGCCTTTAACAGGATTGCATTCTGTTCACATTTTTTTCTTTGTAGGTACGAAGGGACAGTCAGGAATAGGAGATGTAAGGAAGCTTTGGTTCGGGATGTAGTCGCACTGCTTGTATCCAACAAACTGCACATATCTTTACCAGAAGCAAGACGAAGATGCTGTCAAACTGAACATTCATCGTTACACACGGCACTTAAAAAAGTGAACAATTAAGAGCACACCGCTTAATCAGCCGTACCGAGTCGTAAATGGCATGCTGTGTGTGTAAATAATAGATGACTGATGAGTTGACAATGTGTATTTTATATCATTGTTACCATTGTATCATGGCTATATGCCTTGTACATATAGCCTACACCTATAATGTATTTTCCATTCCACCTCCATACCATTCATTGCTTCACTTACACATGTATAGAATCTTAGAATGTACAAGAGAGTTAATACACTAATAAACTTGCCTAGGGTACTGCAGCATATGTAATGAAACACAACTTTTATCCGTACATCTCAGTAAAGCGTTCTTCAGTTTATAATAGTTTTTCTGTAAAGGTTTTTGCAAACCGGATGAATACAATGCTGTAACCATTTTTAGGGAAAGGAACTTGTTGAATTAGAGTTTCTGTTGGCAAACTCTCCATGGGCGGTGGGTTATGGCACTGCGACAGGGCTCCTTAAAATACATATATTTAAACTAAAATGTGGTTGTTGACTTTTTTATTCAACTGTCCGGAATTGGTGGTCACTGGATTTCTCATATTGGATGATTCGAGGATTATATTCTAAGGCTCTGTGAAAACTTTCTCATCTACGTACATGTAGAGAAAGGCAAACTCAGTTTGTCCTCGTTCGTGTTGGGCTTTTCCCATCTGCGGAGAAAAAGGATGGTAAATTAGTCACCGTCCTCCTCGTGGATTTTGTACCTGATACCTTTAGGAACGTCAATTGACCACCGTCCTCCGTATGGATGTTGTACTTTATACCTGCAGGAATGTAAATTAGCCACCGTCCTCCTCATGGATTTTGTACTTTAAACCTATAGGGATGTAAATTAGCCACCGTCCTCCTCGTGGATGTTGTACCTTATACCTACGGGGAGGTAAATCAGCCACCGTCCTCCTCATGGATGTTGTACTTTAAACCTATAGGGATGTAAATTAGCCACCGTCCTCCTCGTGGATGTTGTACCTTATACCTACGGGGAGGTAAATCAGCCACCGTCCTCCTCATGGATGTTGTACTTTAAACCTATAGGGATGTAAATTAGCCACCGTCCTACTCGTAGATGTGGTACCTTATACCTATATGGATGTAAATTAGCCACCGTCCTCCTCGTGGATGTTGTACTTTTTACGTATAGGAAGATAAATTAGCCACTGTCCTCCTCGTGGATGTTGTACTTTATAGCTATAGCCTCGTGGATGTTGTACTTAATACCTGCAGGAACATAAATTAGCCACCGTCCTCCTCGTCGATTTTGTACTTTATACCTGTAGGAAGGTAAATTACCCACCGTCCTCTTTGTGGATGTTGTACTTTATACATATAGGGATGTAAATTAGCCACCGTCCTCTTTGTGGATGTTGTACTTTATACCTATAGGCAGGTAAATTAGCCACCGTCCTCCTCGTGGATGTTGTACCTTATACCTACGGGGAGGTAAATCAGCCACCGTCCTCCTCATGGATGTTGTACTTTAAACCTATAGGGATGTAAATTAGCCACCGTCCTCCTCGTAGATGTGGTACCTTATACCTATATGGATGTAAATTAGCCACCGTCCTCCTCGTGGATGTTGTACTTTATACCTATAGGAAGATAAATTAGCCACTGTCCTCCTCGTGGATGTTGTACTTTATAGCTATAGCCTCGTGGATGTTGTACTTTATACCTGCAGGAACATAAATTAGCCACCGTCCTCCTCGTCGATTTTGTACTTTATACCTGCAGAAAGGTAAATTACCCACCGTCCTCCTCGTGGATGTTGTACTTTATACATATAGGGATGTAAATTACTCACCGTCCCCCTCGTGGATGTTGTTCCTGATACCTGTAGGAAGGTAAATTAGCCACCGTCCTACTCGTGGATGTTGTACTTTATACCTATAGGAAAGTAAACTAGCCAACGTTCTCCTCATGGATGTTGTACTTTACACCTGCAGAAAGGTAAATTAGTCACCGTCCTTCTCGTGGATGTTGTACTTTACACCTGCAGAAAGGTAAATTAGCCACCGTCCTCCTCGTGGATGTTGTACTTCACACCTGCTGAAAGGTAAATTAGCCACTGTCCTCCTCATGGATGTTGTACTTCACACCTGCAGAATGGTAAATTAGCCACCGTCCTCCTCATGGATGTTGTACTTCACACCTGCAGGAAGGTAAATTAGCCACTGTCCTCCTCGTGGATGTCGTACTTTACACCTGCAGAAAGGTAAATTAGCCACCGTCCTCCGCATGGATGTTGTACTTCACACCTGCAGAAAAGTAAACTAGCAACTGTCCTTCTCGTGGATGTTGTACTTTATAGCTATAGGAAGGTAAAGTAGCCAACGTCCTCCTCGTGGATGTTGTACTTTATACCTATATGGATGTAAATTAGCCACTGTCCTCCTCGTGGATGTCGTACTTTATACCTATGGAAAGATAAATTAGCCACCGTCCTCCTCGTGGATGTTGTACTTTATAGCTATAGCCTCGTTGATGTTGTACTTTATATCTGCAGGAACATAAATTAGTCACCGTCCGCTTCCTGGTTGTTGTACCTTATGCCTATAGGAACATAAATTAGTCACCGTCCTCCTCGTGGATGTTATACTATACACCTATAGGAAGGTAAAGCAATCACCATCCTCCTCGTGGATGTTGTTCCTGATACCTGGAGAAAGGTAAATTAGCCACCGTCCTCCTCGTGGATGTTGTACTTTATACATATAGGGATGTAAATTAGCCACCGTCCTCCTCATGGATGTTGTACTTCACACCTGCAGGAAGGTAAATTAGCCACTGTCCTCCTCGTGGATGTCGTACTTTACACCTGCAGAAAGGTAAATTAGCCACCGTCCTCCGCATGGATGTTGTACTTCACACCTGCAGAAAGGTAAACTAGCAACTGTCCTCCTCGTGGATGTCGTACTTTACACCTGCAGGAAGGTAAATTAGCCACCGTCCTCCTCGTGGATGTTGTACTTTATACCTATAGGAAAGTAAACTAGCCAACGTTCTCGTCATGGATGTTGTACTTTACACCTGCAGAAAGGTAAATTAGTCACAGTCCTTCTCGTGGATGTTGTACTTTACACCTGTAGAAAGGTAAATTAGTCACCGTCCTCCTCGTGGATGTTGTACTTTATAGATATAGGGATGTAAATTAGCTACCGTCCTCCTTGTGGATGTTGTACTTTATACCTATAGGCAGGTAAATTAGCCACCGTCCTCCTCGTGGATGTTGTACTTTATAACTATATGAAGGTAAAGCATCCACCGTCCTCCTCGTGCATGTTGTTCCTGATACCTGGAGGAAGGTAAATTAGCCACCGTCCTCCTCGTGGATGTTGCACTTTACACCTGCAGAAAGGTAAATTAGCCACTGTCCTCCTCATGGATGTTGTACTTCACACCTTCAGAATGGTAAATTAGCCACCGTCCTCCTCGTGGATGTTGTACTTTATACATATAGGGATGTGAATTAGCCACCGTCCTCCTTGTGGATGTTGTACTTTATACCTATAGGCAGGTAAATTAGCCACCGTTTTCCTCGTGGATGTTGTACTTTATAACTATATGAAGGTAAAGCATCCACCGTCCTCCTCGTGGATGTTGTTCCTGATACCTGGAGGAAGGTAAATTAGCCACTGTCCTCCTCGTGGATGTTGTACTTTATACCTGCAGGAAGGTAAATTACTCACCGTCCCCCTCGTGGATGTTGTTCCTGATACCTGTAGGAAGGTAAATTAGTCACCGTCCTCCTCGTGGATGTTGTACTTTATACCTATAGGAAAGTAAACTAGCCAACGTCCTCCTCATGGATGTTGTACTTTACACCTGCAGAAAGGTAAATTAGTCATTGTCCTTCTCGTGGATGTTGTACTTTACACCTGCAGAAAGGTAAATTTGTCACCGTCCCCCTCGTGGATGTTGTACTTTACACCTGCAGGAACATGAATTAGCCACCGTCCTTCTCATGGATGTTGTACTTCACACCTGCAGAAAGGTAAATTAGCCACTGTCCTTTTTGTGGATGTTGTACTTTACACCTGCAGAAAGGTAAATTAGCCACCGTCCTCCTCGTGGATGTTGTACATGATACCTGCAGGAAGGTAAAGTAGCCACCGTCCTCCTCGTGGATGTTGTACTTTACACCTGCAGAAAGGTAAATTAGTCACCGTCCTCCTCGTGGATGTTGTACCTTATAACAGTAGGAAGGTAAATTAGCCACCGTCCACCTGGTGGATGTTGTACCTGATACCTTCAGGAAGGTAAATTAGCCACTGTCCTCCTCATGGATGTTGTACTCTATACCTGCAGGAAGTTAAATTAGCCACCATCCTCCTCATGGATGTTGTACTTTATATCTATATGAAGGTAAATTAGGCACATTTTATATAGATACCGGGGGAAAACCACCGTCTTGCCAAGTACCTGTATTCTGTACAGTCCTACAGGCCTATGAACCCCATGTCGGGACAACGGGTGTGGAGAGGCCGTGGGCTGTTGGGTCCTTATGATATAGAATACCTTGTCTTATTCATCATCTCTCTTCGATAGTTCGATAATTTATATCGATAATTTATAAGATACCTTGTCTTATTCATCATCTGTTGTCTATAGTTCGATTATTTTGGAGAAGCCCTGTAGTAAATAAAATTTAAGTTAATAGTATGAGATATACAGTGATATAATCCGTATGTCTTTTAGTGAACACAAATGTGTAACTATATCCCACTACTTTACATTTCGCGCTATATGTGTGGTCATGCGCACTACACCGTCCTCCTGATGGATGTCCGTTCTCCTGGTGGATGTACTTCCGTTCCCCTCGTGGATGTAGGCTGACGAGTACTGTTGCATGAAGCTCTCAGCACTCTTCCTGCAGAGGTGTTACGGATAGACAGCTGGAAAATGTCTCAACCTAAAACTGCTTTACTAATACTGAGAAATAAAAAACGATCACCTCATAGTGATCGACTGACCATTTACAAGTAAAGCCATACAAAGGTGCAAAAGAACATAAAAAAAATAACTAATGGTAGTTTTTGATATAGTTTTCTTTTTGGTCTGTATGGTAATTTAATGTTTTAGAGGTGTTTTGGTATATTCTCAGCATATATCTTTCACAACTATATAAAGAGAAAATCATATCAACCTGACACTTTAGTTGAATGAGATGGTCCTATATGTAGGCCTACTTGTTAATTAAGTTTTCAGATCATATAATGTATAATAGACTTACCTACAGTTTTCAACTTAAAAATGAAGACAAGCTAACAAAAATCGGATTATGACAATCTTAATTTAGACACTTTGTCACACATACTATTGGTTGAGGATAGCTATAATAGCTATAAAACTCAAAGAAAGATTAATATTTTCTAACTGCATAAATGGTAACGACAACAATCCGGGATAAAATCGAATCGACAATGCACAGCGAAGAATATTCATGTACTTAGCGATCCACGTCAATATAGGCCAACTATTAGGCCTATATGTTACAACTGGCAGCATTACTGCGGGAGAATAAATATAAAGCGGCTAGACTCTGAGCGGATCTAACTCACGGGCTGCGGCTTTAAGTGGGGCTGTCAGGTAGGACTATATTTGCCAGTGGCTTTTCAGGCGATTTTGTTTTCATTCCCCCATAAAACTGATCGATGCCGTTAACCAATACTCTTCCAATGTTTTCCCAGATATAGCTACCGGTATACATTTATTTGTTCATTTCATATGATTGGTGTACTACGCCGTTCTCAAGAATATTTCACTTATACGACACTGGCCAGCATTATGGTGGGAGGAAGCCTGGAAGAGTCCGGTGGGGAGGGGGGGGGGGGGGGGTGGATTCACGACCATCCGCGGATTGCTGGAAAACCTTCCAACGTATGAACTCACAGCAGCCGCATCTGTGAGAGGCTCCTAAATCATTGCGCTGCGTTGGCACGCTATAACCACTCGGTCAGTGCGGTATAGGCCTATATTTTATCCATTTATATTTTATGGTGTTTTACGTGTTGGTGTTTAATAATAATAATAGAAGTTTAGTTACATAAAAAATAAATTGCTAATTCGCATTTCTTCTTGTAGCTCATTTAAAAAGAAAAGACACTACACCGTCAGAATTTGCTCTGTATACACGTAGTTGTAAAACTGGTCAATGTTTTGTCTTCCATCTACCCTGATTCCCCTTTCATTTGAAATCGATTAACCGATTTATTCCAGTACTACTGCAAATAAATTTTATATGACCTGTAAACAATTTTAACGAGTACTAAAACATTCCATTTCAAAGGCGAGTTCGTTTTTCATGCCGTGTCGTCCTCTTTCATGCCATTGTGCCGATCCTATTGTTTAAAATAGCCAATCAAAGTTAAAACCGCTGTGCGGGAGATTTCATAAATTTGTGGGTGGACGAAAATGGCTCCTTTGCAGTCGATTGACAGGTAGAATGATATGCATTAGGATAGAAATACCGTGAGTAATTTGAACATTTAGCATCTTTGCTAAAGACAAGATGTCTGGCCGGGCTCTTCCGCTTGTTACGGGACTGTCACCCAAGGAAGGGCCACCCGGTACGCGAATCACAATCCGTGGCGAAAATCTCGGAACTGATCCCAAAGACTTGATCGGTTTAAAAATCTGCGGCGTGGACTGTTTGTTATCTGCTGAGTGGAAATCGCCGAGTAAAATCGTCGCTAGAACCGGTCCTGGGAAGGGAAAAGGTGATATCATTGTGATAACTCGATCAGGCGGTAAAGGGACGTGTACAGTTGGTTTTCGAGGATATTTTCTGCAGACTGGCCCCTTGCAAGAGTCCGCAGTTTGGATCGATGAGGCTCAGACTGTACAGTCCACTGTCAACAGAGGTAGGACAGCCTCGCCCATTTTCTTCCTGGACAACGAAAACCCGCTGGGAATATCTGATGAGGGACGTCAGAACAAATTCACAGAAGAGGACATGCTGGAGCTGTTCCCAGAAGCGTCGGGTAACCTGTCACTGGAAAATTTCAACGCGGCCTGGTTTTTAGTGGAGAACCACTACAGCACTAGTTTTGACGATCTGAAAGCCGGTTTAGCGCATATGAAGCGCAGAGCGTCCCATCGCTCTGAAGGACCAATCGCTTTTGTAAAGTCGAATCTGACAGCAACTCTTGACTGTCAAGATAGCCTTGATCGAATGTACATCAAGTTTGATGATGATAAAATAAAGGACAAAAGTATGAATGCTTATGCTGTGTTATTGATGCAGGCTAAATCATGCGCAGATGGACTGTTTAAGGAAGTTTTGGGCAGAAAAGATAAAGCAGATTCTACTCGCAATGCTTTAAGTGTGTTACAAAGGTTCAAATTCTTGTTTTACTTACCCCTGAACATAGAAAGGAACATCCAAAAGGGAGACTATAACTTTGTTATCAATGACTATATTCGAGCGAAGTCTTTGTTCGGTGATACTCATGTTCAAGTGTTCAAGAAAGTATACATTGAAGTGGAGAAGAGGATAGGTGATTTCAAAGTAATGTTACACAAAAAACTAATGGAGCTACCAAACACATTGGAAGAGCAGAAAAGGCTAATTAAATATCTGGCAAATTTAGAAGCTAGTGGTGATCCCGCATTGGAATGTCTTGAAAACCAACAGAAATGGCTGATGAAATTGCTGACGGAATGCAGAGATGCGCACATTGCTGAGGAACAAACACATTCCCAGGCCAGCCCTGATAATCAGTTTTTTGGATCTGGTTCACAGTCTGGTCAACGGAGAAATGTACCAGTCCCTTCCAGTCCAGGTCCATCTCAACGTAAGTTCCTCACATCTCCAGTGTTCCCCAGAGCCCCGAGTTTCACATCTCTTACGTCGCCGGAGCCAGGCTGGAAGTTCAAACCTCCACAGAGAGTGCAATATGTGGAGGAATTAACTGACATTATGATTGTTAATTTCCCAGACCTGTGGAAACTTTGCCAGGCTTATTTCGGTGGAAGCCTTTTACTGAAGGACACAGGTGAGAAAGCTTTTAAAGTGGACACAGGTAAACACAGCAGCTTCAAACAAATCATCACTGAAATGGTGCGCTTCTTCACCAACATGATCCGGGCGGCGTTTCTGCCTGAATCGTTGGAAAACTTGCCCAAGGAGGACCGAATGAAGTTCGGAATCTGGCCCTCTGACAAGCGGGACATCCCAGGAACATGGTTGCCTCACTGTGTCAGATACATCAGGTCCTGCGTGAGCTCTCTGTCTAAGCTCGACCTGCCCAGCGACTCTCTGGAGATTATCAATGAGCTGGCATTTGACATGAGAACTAACTGTATGGTGACTCTTCTCAAGCAGGCTATACAGGAGGTGCGATCTTTACATACCCGGGAAACGTGGAGCGTGGAAACCGACGATGAATCTGGCGGAACCACTCAGCTGCCAGCGTTGTTCGAGAACATTGTGAATGAGGCGATTCAGCATCTTCATGAAGTCGTGGTTCAAATTAAAACTGGAGAACAGGACTTGTTCAGCCAGAGGCCAATTCAGAAAGAAACAACAGGCTTGTGTACAAAGCTGTTACAGGCATTCAGTGACAGCCTGGAGAGGCTGGCCTTTGACCCGGATAATAAAGACGCAGAGAAAAATAAACTACCCGGCATCGTCATTCTCACTCCGGAGACCGAAAGCTCTGAAGACACACCCATTCCACCTCTCGATCGAAGACTCATTGTCATGCTTAGCAACTGTAACTACACTATAGAGCGTGTCATCCCGCGGTTGGTCGAAAACCTTGATCGCCATGGTTACGTGCAGATGACACAGACGCTGAAAGAAGCGCAGGACACATACAGAGCCTTGGATAACAAGCTGTTTGAGGCGTATGTGGAGGAAAAGTCTAACCCGATCATCGGGACAATGGAACAGAACATGTATTTGGGTCAGTTTGACTGGAACCAGTGCGGAAAGCCAAAAGGCGTGCGCAGCTACTTGAAGCAGGTGATCATGGGAATGATTCAGGTCCATGCAGAGGTCTTCTCCGTCTCGCCCATTTTCCTGACGCGTGTTCTCAGCAAACTGACGGAGGCCATCTCTGAGGAAATGTCTCGCCTTGTTAGCTGTACCACAGGGTTTAACAACTATGGCATCTTACAGGCCAGGCTGGAGATCAGCGCGTTTCAGGAGACCATTTCCCTGTATAAAACCCCTGCTGCGGACAGCTCTCTGAAAGAGGCTCTCGAGGCTCTGCCTAGCACCAAACTCATTGGCCCGAAGGAAGAAAAACTAGTAGACGATCTACTCAACACGTTCAAGTCTCGGATGAAATTCCAGCTAATGTGTTTCAGTAATGACACTATGATAAAAAGCAGCGTTTCTAATTTGTTGATTAACACAAGTGCCCCCCAAAAATGAGTGGATGGCTATGGATCTAAGTGTGACAGAGAGTTTGTCAGTTACATTGCATAGTCTGGTAGTATATTCCACTATATAATGTGAAATTCCTATAATACAAGTACGACAGTAAAAATAAGTATATGTTACAAATGAAGCATATGATATACGGTAATAGATGTATTATAGATAAGATATAAGTTGTCTTAAGGTAGTACTTCCCAAGTATTCTCTCAACTATATCTTCATGTATGTCGCAAAAAACAAAACAAAAGCATTTTGTGTGCATTCTGATAACTCGTCTAAGTCACTAGTTGAAGACCTGGAGTGACTTTTCACAATATATGTATTTGTATATATACTTTATTAATGGTACATAATTTTGGTCATTAAGCATGTCAGGGTTTAGTTTCACCCACGTATCTGGTCTCCTTGTGTTTAGAACATGAAAAAACAACAACTTAATAGAAAATAGTTTGTGTGAAAATAACATGTATTCTGAAAAAACACAAGCTGTGTAAATATTTCAGTAACTAACATGGGTACGTGTATCTTGTACAAGTGTAAAGTTTTGAATTTGAAAGTGCTAACAAATGCGAGAATTCAGCTGATTGCATCCAGCATGTATTTTGGGCATCACCAGTAATACACTATAATACAAGCATGCATATGTACTGTACTGCTTTCTGAAAATTTCCTTCTTTTTCCCTTCGTCCTACATGTGTGATTGCCATGTTATGGCTGAGATATTGCTGATGTGGCGTTAAGCCATAATCATTCATTCATTCATTCATTCATTCAGCCTACACGTTGTACGAAAATTAGGCATTAAAGTGCAATGTTCATACCGAGTATGTATATTTCTTCAGCAGCCAATAAGTTGTACTATTTCATATATAACATGTATGTCATCATTTTGTTAGCAAATGCCAAATACACTGCATGTATGTGAATGCCAAGTGTGTTTTGAATCAATTTTTTTCACTGCAGTACAGGGATAATTTTTCAGCAAATTTTGCCAGGATCCCAAGTGTTTCCTGTATAAACTTAAATACCCTTTCCTCAAAGCAAATAAGGGATAAAATGTGAGCTGTATCAGAGGTTAATACTTATTTTATTAGACAGGTATATATCTTACTGATTGCTTAAATAATCTTTCACTTATCGTTTCTTTAGTCCTGTCGAAAAAATTGATCGACTTGCCATCCTAAGCAACCGGCCACAAGTGGATGCTTTTGGTCTCAGAAAATTAGAACATTTTCAACCTCGAGAAACTGCTGAGTCAGCAGTTGTCGGTGATAGCAAGCCCGCTAAAATTGTAGGTTCAATCCCATCAAACATGGACAAGGAGTTTGTAGACCCCTGCTCTCAGTGTTGAATTATGCTGGCCTTGGTGACAATAGGTGATCAGTGATGATAGTATGATCTTTTGGGCTGTTGAACATTTGTTAAAGCCCTTGTCTTCCAACGATATGTGTGCAAATATTTGTACATCACGTGGGACAGTAGGTCAGTAAATTGCTGAAGATTGGTGGTTTACCCTAGGTACTGCCATTTCCTTCATCCAATTTTCCTCCAATAATGAAAAATACTCCAGTACGGCAGTAAACAACAACCAGGCAAGGAAATGAAATAAAAGTTGAATGATGTTAAATGACACTGACATTTTTCTGTGTCACAGCTATCTGTTAGCTGAGATGTAAGCATGCTTGGGGTTTTATGTCGTACTTTATTTTTTAGTCCTATGAAGATGGGTAATAAGGTGTGTTTGCATATAACATGTATGTATGTTTTCTTCTGGCAAAGCGAGTCAGTTTTGTATTTCTTTGATTGGTGTTTTACGCCGTACTCAAGAATATTTCACTTTTACACTGGCAGCCACCATTATGGTGGGAGGAAACCGAGCAGAGCCCAGAGGATACTGAGCAGAGCCTAGAGGAAACCCAAACCATCCCAAGGTTGCTGGAAGACGTTCTTACAGAGAGAAAGCCATCATGAGCAACCACACTGATGGAAGGCCCCTGTGTCATTGCACTGTGCTGGCGTCCAAACCCACTCAGCCACGGAGGCCTCCAACTCTTATTCTGAGAAGCATTAACAAACAAGTACATGTAGTCGCAACTGTAATCGTACAGCATAAGTGTATCAGTTTACAGACTATATGATCATCACACATGTACTCAACAGTATTTCAGTTGTAGATAGTAAAAAAGGCCATCAAAAAGGCTTCAACAGTCACACCTGCAACTTAGAACAGAGAGGTTTTCTCACAAAGTATACCTTGAACCCGACAACATTGGTGCGCAACAGTGGTATCTCACATCAACATCGTGGGGTGCTACACTGCTCTGCACTTCAACTCAACATTTCATTACTCTGATGATTAGCCATTATCAAGATTATTTCACTTGTACAATGGCTAACGGAATTACAGAGGCGTTATTTAGTTGCGTAGCAGTTAATTGTAGCAAGGTTTTTGAGACACCTTGGGTACCTCGCTGCTTCTCAACAGACGTTAGGAAAATTTTGCCTCTGCCAAACAAGAAACAGTTTACGTGTTGATGGGACAAAAAAAACCATACAAATTTCAACACTTGAAGTCGGACATTTGATATTCATTCATTTATTGTACCAAATGTACATCTGAATTGCTTGTCTTCAATTGAACTGAACTGTCTTCAATTGAATTGAATTGCTTGTCTTCAACTGAATTGAATTGCTTGTCTTCGAATGACACTGACAATCTTACACTGCGATGATAAGCTCTGATAAATGGAGGTGTACGAACGTGAGTTTAGAACACGAGACGTAGAAGATATGATGCCTGATTAAAAACAGCTCATCAGTTAATAAAACACATCCATTTGTAGTCCACAGCACGGCACTAAAGTGATTTATTTATTTATTTGATTGGTGTTTTACGTCGTACTCAAGAATATTTCACTTATACGACGGCAGCCAGCATTATGGTGGCGGGAAACCAGGCAGAGCCTGGGGGAAGCCGATAACCATCCGCAGGTAGCTGCCAGACCTGTCACTGAAGTGTGTCATAATGGTCATGTTTTAATAACTTTACAGAGGTTTGCCTTTCACTCCTGGTTATTTATGCGGAGGGATATACTCACTTTAATTGGTACATGTCTGCTGATAAAAAGCTACAGCCAACTATGGTTGAGCTGGATTAGAGTATTTTAGCCGAATTGCTAAATGGATGACTATATCCAGTGTTCCCCCTTCTGAAGTGGTGGGGTACAAAATTCATTGTTATCTTTCCTAAAATGTCATCATATTTGATACATTTGTGAGTGTAAATCAATCTGCAACCTGTGCCTGTTTGACACCCTCCCTTAGTAGTGCCTGTCTGACACCCTCCCTTTGTAGTGCCTGTCTGACACCCTCCCTTTGTAGTGCCTGTCTGACACCCTCCCTTAATGCCTGTCTGACACCCACAATAGTGCCTGTCTGACACCCCCCTTAGTAGTGCCTGTCTGACACCTCCCTTAGTAGTGCCTGTCTGACACCTCCCTTAGTAGTGCCTGTCTGACACCCTCCCTTAATGCCTGTCTGACACCCACACTTAATAGTGCCTGTCTGACACCCTGCCTTAGTAGTGCCTGTCTGACACCTTCCTTAGTTGTGCCTGTCTGACACCCTCCCTTAGTAGTGCCTGCCTGACACCCTCCCTTCGTAGTGCCTGCCTGACATTACCTTATTACTATACAAATGAAATTTTATCAAACATATTAGAAAAGTAAGTAATTAAGACAGAAAATATGTACAAAGATATTGCTGTTTTGTGTAAATACGCAGATCATGATACCAGTGTTCTGACCTGGAAGATTGTTTTCCCCTCCGAAAAGCAAGAGGAGGTTATCTCATAAAGCCATTACACTTGACGTGTAGACCATGTAATTGCACAAACGGTCCACTAACTTACTGAACATACTCACAACTATGTTTTGCATATCTACACATTTATATACATTTGTATGGTATGACATATAACACTGAAAAATCAAGCACATGTACCTTCATGGGCTTCATACACTCTTTTTTCTACGACTTTCTAGGAAATTCCAGTACTTTCAAGGGCCAGCGGGAATCCTGTAGTATACGTACAAGAACTGCGGCTGTTTCTCAAGAGGTTCTTATGACGGTCGTGTTAGGTGATCAAATTTAGAACAGCACCGTTTCTCAAAACAAATTTACGCCCTCTACAGATCCCAACTTTTGCACCCACAATGAGCTGTCGCAGATCAGTCAAAACAAAGAAAAACCTGCAAATATTTCCGCAAACATGGTCGAGATTTTGCAAGACGCACCTGTCAAAACATTATGCCTCTTTCATTCACCTGCTACAGGAAATGGATCAGAGAAGTATTCACGAGCTTAACTGTCTCTACGTCATTGAGTGCACATTTTTTTTTCCCTGTTTTCATTGAAGAGTGCCAGTTCTTGTCCAAAGCTAGGTCGCCAGCTCATCACACTGGGCAGCTCAAGAACAGGGTCCACAGCTCTGTATGCAGAGGTAACTGTTTGTCACTGAGGCTTGAGTTTCACCTTCAGGTGGGGCTAGATCACCTTAAACCCCGACCGTCACAGACTGGTCTTGTTTCAGAGCAATCCGCTTTGAATCTGTCAACTGTTTATCACTGAGGCTTGGCATTCACCTTCCAGATATTGCCCTTCCCAAGGCTAGAAAGCATCACCCCTGACAAGAACTGTCATGGATGTTATCTTTGTCTTGGTGCACAAGTCATCGTATCTGTGGACTGTCTGTCACAGAGACTTAAGGTTCACCCTTCCAGATACTGTCCTTCCCAAGGTTAGCCATGATCACCCCTGACCAAAACTGTCATGGCCTAGTCTTGTCTTGTCTCAGAGCAAACCTCATTGTATTTGTCGACTGCGTCACAGAGACTTATGGTTCACCTTCCAAATACTGTCCTTCCCATGGCTAGCCATGTCTAGTTTTGTTTCGTTTCAAACTTCATCATATCTGAGGACTATCTGTCACAGAGACTTGAGGTTCATCTTCCAAATACTGTCCTTCCCATGGCTAGCCATGTCTAGTTTTGTTTTGTTTCAAACCTCGTCATATCTGAGGACTATCTGTCACAGAGACTTGAGGTTCACCTTCCAAATACTGTCCTTCCCATGGCTAGCCATGTCTAGTTTTGTTTTGTTTCAAACCTCGCCATATCTGAGGACTATCTGTCACAGAGACTTGAGGTTCATCTTCCAGATATTGTCCTTCCCATGGCTAGCCATGTCTAGTTTTGTTTTGTTTCAAACCTCGTCATATCTGAGGACTATCTGTCACAGAGACTTGAGGTTCATCTTCCAGATATTGTCCTTCCCATGGCTAGCCATGTCTAGTTTTGTTTTGTTTCAAACCTCATCATATCTGAGGACTATCTGTCACAGAGACTTGAGGTTCATCTTCCAGATATTGTCCTTCCCATGGCTAGCCATGTCTAGTTTTGTTTCGTTTCAAACTTCATCATATCTGAGGACTATCTGTCACAGAGACTTGAGGTTCATCTTCCAGATATTGTCCTTCCCATGGCTAGCCATGTCTAGTTTTGTTTCGTTTCAAACCTCGCCATATCTGAGGACTATCTGTCACAGAGACTTGAGGTTCATCTTCCAAATATTGTCCTTCCCATGGCTAGCCATGTCTAGTTTTGTTTTGTTTCAAACCTCATCATATCTGAGGACTATCTGTCACAGAGACTTGAGGTTCATCTTCCAGATATTGTCCTTCCCATGGCTAGCCATGTCTAGTTTTGTTTCGTTTCAAACCTCATCATATCTGAGGACTATCTGTCACAGAGACTTGAGGTTCATCTTCCAGATATTGTCCTTCCCATGGCTAGCCATGTCTAGTTTTGTTTTGTTTCAAACTTCATCATATCTGAGGACTATCTGTCACAGAGACTCGAGGTTCATCTTCCAGATATTGTCCTTCCCATGGCTAGCCATGTCTAGTTTTGTTTCGTTTCAAACTTCATCATATCTGAGGACTATCTGTCACAGAGACTCGAGGTTCATCTTCCAGATATTGTCCTTCCCATGGCTAGCCATGTCTAGTTTTGTTTTGTTTCAAACTTCATCATATCTGAGGACTATCTGTCACAGAGACTTGAGGTTCATCTTCCAAATATTGTCCTTCCCATGGCTAGCCATGTCTAGTTTTGTTTCGTTTCAAACTTCATCGTATCTGTGGATTCATCTTCAACATCCAGGTCACTGTCTCCAGCAAAAATTCCATATTGTAATGTCTGCAACAAAATCACGGCAAAGATTAAGAACCTTCATAGTCCCTTGTGGAGAACAGGGATAACAACAGGATAACAACAGTCAGGTTTACGTGTTCCCATACATATTACCCACAGGAAACCCAAGCACGGGTGAAACTGGAGAGCCCAATATGTGGAAACCAGATTGGCAGGAGGAAACCTGAGTTCTGGGATGGAAACAGTGCCCAGTGCCCAATGGCAGTTACCTGGTAAATGTCCTGATTTGAAGTTGTAGCTACATGCTCTTGGGATTTGACACAAGTTCAGCGGTTTAAGGTTTCACGACAAACAACAAGAGAAAGGTTTTAAACCCTTAACCTGGTATCTGACAAACCTTCCAATTAAATCCTCACCAGTCAAAGCTGTGTTCACAACCTCAACTTGATTTGTCAGGGATGGGTTTGTTCTGACTAGAACAATGCTTTAGCCCAATGAGCTGGCCATTTTTTCACCTAATAATTACTTGTTAAACTGCTTCGCCTGAAATGTAAGTATCTCCAGCGTGATCTCTGCAGTCATAAAGCAAAATTACCTGGCTATTCCCTGGAAAGTTTTGAGTTTCTTTCCCAAGTCTTCCAGCGACATGGTAGTGGTGTACTCTCCTGCACAGGTGCAGTACGTCCTCATGTTGCAGTCTTTTATCTGAAAGGAGAACACAATCCAGCTTTTAGCTTACACATGAATTTCTTTATCAAGTACATACTTTATGAAAATATGTGAATCCAACCTTTCTGGTCAACTTTTAACTTGTGCACTAGCTTGAATATAAAGTCAGTGGCTACCAAACATTCATTCTCAAAAATGTATTCTATAGGTGTACTAAAAACGTTGTTTTAAACTTTACAACATTTACACGTGTTTACACAAGAGGACAAATGATTGCCATTACAATGTCACTCATGTGATTACACTATTTTCGCATTAAAGCTGTCTATTAAAGATGACATCAAAACACTTCAGTACTCTCCTGTATCCTACGTGGTAAGCAAGTTTGAGTGTGTCAAAGGAGCCAGTTTAGAGGTAACCATGTGCATGTGACAAAAAGACAAACCTTAACATGAAATACAGCCGTGACCTGTAATGCTAACAAGAACTACCCGAAACGTAAGCTGATAAAGGCAATAGTTCTATTAAAACAGTGAAACAGTTCAGCTACAGGTGTCTGACAGCGAAGTGACCTATTAAGCTGTTGTTAGGCAATGAAAAAAATCCGTGGATCGAGGCAAGTTCTGATATATTCAACAGCAAAAACAGGTGACCTTGACCTAAGCAGGCTCCATTTAAAGTGGCTTTTCTGACCCACCAATTTTTGTTCCCTAAATCAGCACAGCACAGTTTAGTCCATCGTTTTTGTCCGTGTAAACAAAATATATGATAATATACTAATGCCTAAGGGGGCGGGTGTGAGTTGGCGCGGGTGATTCAAATGTGAGCATAAACTA